>NC_091172.1:1351413-1448358 GCF_040958095.1 Procambarus clarkii
CTGGACGAATCACTACCAAAACAACACATTGCACATCACTACCAAAACAACACAACACAACACAAGCATTGGCAAAGAATTATAGACCAGTTGCACTAACATCCCACATAATAAAATTATTTGAGAGTGATCAGGAGTCAGATTACTAGTTTTATAGAGACCAATGACCTCCACAATCCAGGCCAACAAGGATTTAGAGCAGTTTCTATGATCGAGCCACTGAGATCTATAAAGAATTCTGATCAAGAAAGAGATCTAGGGGTGGTTTTAGATAGAAAACTATAACCTGAGGATCATATTAAGAACATTCTGCGAGGGGCCTATGCTACACTTTTTAACTTTAGAATTGCTTTTAAATACATAGGTCAAAAAGTTTTAAAAGTTTTAAAAGTTTTTTAAACCTCTCGTGTATCATGAGTGTGATAAAGCATCAGATGGTGCATTCAGATGATGAATATTACCTAGTTCCTTCATCTGGGAAGAATGAACACATATTGGTGCATTCGGTGAATAAAACTAACTACTGTAGTTTAATTGATCAACAGACTGTATATCATATGCAGACTGTATGTGGATCTGCGGGCCACTCCAAACAACACCCTGGTGGACCAAGCTCCACCAGGGCTAAAGCACAAAGTGATATAGATGTGATAGAGAAACTAGGTCAAATGGAGGAGTAGGTCTGTATATTAAACAGCACCTGACGTGCACAGAGCTACTAAACTCAATGTGGTGGTAGAGTGGTGGGGGGGGGGGGAAACATTGCAGAAAAAAACAAAAATACAATTTGGTCAACAAAACAGCATTGTTTAAAATAGAAGACATGGGTTGTCATTTTGGGGGTAAGGTAGGTTACATTGAGTTAATTAGTTAGTACTTAGTTTTTATCTTAAACTGGTTGGGAGAGGTACAGTGTTGCTGTGCTGGTGAAAGAACACCTAAAGGTAAATTAAATAATGATTGCGAATCCACAAGAAGTTGACATAATATCGCTAGAGATCTGCAATCAGGATGATAAACTTTCCTTAAAGAATTTGACAAACACTTGCTGATAGGACATGAAGTAAATGAAATGTATGTCAAGTTTTGTGAAATATATGATAAAAGCACAACAAAATTTGTACCAAAGGAGAGATGCAGAACTAGGAAAAGGGGTTTGTTCAACAGAAATTGCGAGAGGGCCTGAGACCCAAACACACACAAATGGAATCAATATATAGCAAGAGGCCAAACCCCCAAACATACAAGCGATGCAAAGATGCGAGAAACAGCAGCAGCATTAAGGAGAGGGACTTAAGGACCATAAATAAAGTGTGAAAATAAACTCGAGTAAATTTTTTTAACTACTCTCGACAGTGAAGAAAAACAAATATTCAGACGATTTGTGTTAGAATCATTAATCTTACACTTTCGGTCATATTCAACAACACAAATACATACACACACATTCCTGTTGCTGTAGCAAGTGAAGAATTACACACACAGATCACAATAACGTGATGCATCAAATGAACAAATCCACAAGGGCCGTGACGAGGATTCGAACCTGCGTCCGGGAGCATCCCAGACACTGCCTTAATCGACTGAGCTACAACAGGGTAAAAGGGTTGAAACCGAAGTTCTACTGAACTTACTGGATCCCATAGCCTCTCCGAGGCACAAACCAGGCTTTTACACAACCCCCCCCCCCTGCACCCGAGCTATGTCAACAGGCCGTTCTCCCTCTTCGCCCTTCCGAATGCACCATATCAGTAAATTTTTTAATAATCTTTTAAAAATAGTAAATGCCACTATTTTTGCAAAATTATTACGAGATCTATTATTCTATAGAATAATGCATATAAATGCATATATGCATATAAATACAAAACATAAATACAAAACAAGTAAATGTAAATAATTTTACCTTGCACCTAGATCCACCAAGCCTGTATGGCGCACGTTTCAGTACTTCGGAAATCTAGAACTATCTTGAATCTCTAATCTGCAATGAAACAATACATATTATTGCACTTACCAAAACATGGATGAATGTAGAAAATACAGAACTATTAGCTGAATATCAAATAAATGGATTTAATCTATTTCACACAGATAGATATATTACACCGTGTATATTAGGTAATACCTAACATACACGCCTCCACACACACTACATTTGAAATGTAGTCTCAAAAAGACTACATTTCAACAGCAAAGATTACTCCATAAAAAAATAATTAAATTATTGACCAACATGAGAGAGGGTTAGCCAACATGAGAGGGTTGTGTTGATTGCCTGAAAATATTTAAATTGTGTAATGTATTGAATGGCATTTTTCAAGTTACAAAAATTTTTAAATTACTGAACTAGGTTCTAGGCTTTGCTAGGCTTAATTCAATTATTACAGATAAGCCTAACCTAGCCTAGAACCCAGTGGGTTTTCTTCCTATTGGGGAGTGTTGTACATGCCTCGCCTCCACATACACACTAGCACAGCCAGGCCTCGCCTCCACATACACACTAGCACAGCCAGGCCTCGCCTCCACATACACACTAGCACAGCCAGGCCTCGCCTCCACATACACCAGCACTGCCAGGCCTCGCCTCCACATACACCAGCACTGCCAGGCCTCGCCTCCACATACACACTAGCACAGCCAGGCCTCGCCTCCACATACACACTAGCACAGCCAGGCCTCGCCTCCACATACACCAGCACTGCCAGGCCTCGCCTCGCCTCCACATACACCAGCACTGCCAGGCCTCGCCTCCACATACACACTAGCACAGCCAGGCCTCGCCTCCACATACACACTAGCACAGCCAGGCCTCGCCTCCACATACACACTAGCACAGCCAGGCCTCGCCTCCACATACACCAGCACTGCCAGGCCTCGCCTCCACATACACCAGCACTGCCAGGCCTCGCCTCCACATACACACTAGCACAGCCAGGCCTCGCCTCCACATACACACTAGCACAGCCAGGCCTCGCCTCCACATACACCAGCACTGCCAGGCCTCGCCTCGCCTCCACATACACCAGCACTGCCAGGCCTCGCCTCCACATTTAAACCAACCAAGCCCACAAATACATTAACATGGACCAGCATTACACCGTCTAACATACTCTGTCAGATGTAACAACTAAATTTGTGAATTCAAGACCAAATCTATTGTATAACACAGTGTTAGTACGAGAAAAACATTACTTACATTCGAAGCCGTGTTTTAAAATGGCGGCGGTCTTGTACTGACGCTCCAAACTGTGTGTTCGTTTGCGTATGATGAACGTGTGACAATTTACTACAACAATTATTTAATTATTCTTATTCTTTATTTTAATATTTTTAGGGTACATGAAATTTCAAACTTATTTGCACACAATAATATAATTGCATTGTCATAACCTTTATATATTACGGAAAATACGATGACATGAACGAAGTCAAAGTGAAGTTGAAGTCAAAGTCATTCGCCGAACGTATTAGTCATTTTTTTTCTCCCAAACGATAGGGGTAACAAATCCACAGAGAATATAAGTGTACAGTAAAGTCAATTTTATTCAGGAAAGTACATACATAGTTGATTTACAAACATAATGTTGGATTTATAGATAGAGCTAGTGCATACAATACCTAAAGCCACTATAGTAGGCATATAGCATTTCAGGCAACCGGGCAGAATATATGGACCCCTTACTCAAATCTCTGAATATGTTAGATATTAAGTCCCTGCACTTACTCTCATGTGTATTTTATATATATAAAACGCTGCACTGTAATGTCAATCCTGACCTTAAAAGCTTCCTAGAAGGTTGTAACAGATCCCATGAGCACCACACCAGAAACAAATACCTATTTGATATTCCAAGAGTACGACTTAGTCAAACTAGAAATGCTTTACAAATCAAGAGACCTCGAATGTGGAATGACCTTCCCAATTATGTTAAAAACTGTACCTCTCCCAACCAGTTTAAGATAAATAAAGATAAATTTATAAGTTAAGAAAAATTCCACAAATCAACAACCCTGTTACTGACCCTGTATTTACCCAAGTCTTTCCTAAATCTAAACTTATCCAATTTATACCCATTGTTTCGTGTTCAATCTTGTGTTGACAATTTTAATACCCTATTAATATCCCCTTTGTTATATCTATTCAGGAAATTGTGGTTGATCTCGAACCCATTGATAATGTGACGACTTATACAGAATTTTGTAACTATATCATCAAGATTGTAACCAGCTTAGCTAAATGTAGTGTGGGGTTCAGTCCCTAAGCCCATATATGTGCCTCTCTAACCATTTAGGTTACAGGGCAAAAACATAAAAACAAAGGTAACTGCAGAAGGCCTATTGGCCCATACCAGGCAGCTCCTGTCTATAACAGATAAACACTAAGTACTACCTAATTAACTCAATGTAACCTACCAACCTAACCCCCTATCCACCTAACCTATCCACCGCTGCCCACTGGATGGGGGGCGGTGTGCAGGACAAACTCTCGCAGTCTCCGTGGTGTAGTGGTAAGACACTCGCCTGGCGTTCCGCGAGCGCTATGTCATGGGTTCGTATCCTGGCCGGGGAGGATTTACTGGGCGCAATTCCTTAACTGTAGCCTCTGTTTAACGCAACAGTAAAATGTGTACTTGGATGAAAAAACGATTCTTCGCGGCAGGGGATCGTATTCCAGGGACCGTAGGATTAAGGACTTGCCCGAAACGCTACGCGTACTAGTGGCTGTACAAGAATGTAACAACTCTTGTATATATCTCAAAAAAAAAAAAAAAAAAAAAAAACATATAAATTTTGATACTAGCTCTCCACATATGTCAGTTGCTTAACACTTTAGTGCGCGCGGCGTTCTGGGCGCTCAAGCGTAAACACAAAAAAGTTTATAATCTTTTCACGCTCCTAACCTCAATTCTCAAGCTACGTTTTTCATTTTGGTATCAATGCGTTGGCAATAAAATTCTCTACAAGATCATATGCATAAAATGTCACCGAAGCATTTGGTATCCCACCACGAAGTAAATAAACACGAAGATGACTCGCCGTGACACCCAAACAGGAAGTAAATGTTCATACTCTTTCGTTTGTTGCCAGTCTCACAGTCATCCTACAGCGCTCATTTTGATATCACTGAACTCGCAATAAAATTCCCCACCCAGACATATGCCTATCAATGTCTAATTATGGTATCGGGTGACCCGCACGAGTGTGGGAACTGGGTGAAGCGTTAGCCGTGATTTCAGCAGGGACGACACTGTTGGGATGCAGTGCTTTGAATGTTTATACTTATTTAACTCTCCTGACATTATTTCTGAAGCTACGTATTTCATTTTTATAGCAATGTGTTCGCAATAGAAAGTTCTATAAGAACATGGGTAGAGTTGGCCAACACAGCGTCAAATAAATTTGCGGCGAATAAAATCTTACGCGTGTTTGTACCCGTGAGCGTCAAAAGTTTTTACTTTGCTCATGTTTTTCAAGTTTGTACTTGTTTCACACCGTTTTTTTTTTGTATAGTGTTCGGAATAAAATTCCCTACACAGACATATGCATATCAAATACAATTCCTTGGAATTCACAGCTGTAGAGATGACGGAAAACACACAACCGGAACCCGCTCTTGACACTCCAACTCAAACCCGCAACACCCACAAAAAAAGTTTCTCTTGTTTCATGTATACTTACTTTAGTTTTCGTGCTACAGTTCTCATTTAGGTATCAAAATATTCCTAAGAAAATAGACTACAATACTGAAACAATCTAAGACAATTATGTGTACTTACCAAAGCAAAGACGATTGTAGTAAAATAAGTTGAGCATTTTATCTCCACTCCACCTCCTTCAGGTACTGATTCCTGAAGTTGCTCAACAGATGTTCCTAGGTGGAGTGAAGCTGATGTAGGTGGTTATTTCTTGTCCACCCAATACACCCTTTTCCTGTGATAAGTGGTGTAACAAGGTATGACGCAAAGTGGAACATCGCATGTCTTGCACGCTATACCAGTTTCCTTCCTGATACCCGACTTTGAACACACTTCACACCTGCGACGTTTGGGGATTTTTACCAGCTCATGTTTCAATTTATAGTTCAGGCGAGTCTCTGCTATAACAACACGTTGCTGTTGTCTCTTGGTTGGCAATAAACTACTGTCTGAATCGTCGCTCTCACTATTGTTTTCAAACACTAATGTGGAATATGAATTATCTTCATCAGATTCAGCTTCAGCACTAGGTGTAGACGTGAAGAGAGGGCGCCTCACACCCGACGGGCCAGGTGTTGACGGGTCAGCAGCAGGATACACAGGACCAGTGTCATGATTTATGTCTGGAGCATGAACTAGATGTGGAGATGGTGTAGTTGTTGCAGGCCACTCTGCCTTGTCAAATTTCAATAAAGACCAAATAGCAACTTCATGGAACTAGAGCAGAGTTAGTTTCCTTCGATCATCTGTGTTGGCCTTGTACAATGCATGTACAATGCATTGAGTAAAGACCAAATAGCAACTTCATGGAACTAGAGCAGAGTTAGTTTCCTTCGATCATCTGTGTTGGCCTTGTACAATGCAACCACAAGTTGACATTGAATGTGAATTAACAATGAGACAAGTAAGATTTATACTAATACATTTATACTAACTCTGTTGAGCGTTGACCATTTATACATCAAATCTGTTGATGTGAGCACTTTAGTTTAGTCTGCCGTTTAAAGAAAAAAAGAGCATATCAATGGTATATCACAGAAAACGAATTTATCATAAACTCATGTATTTGTCTTATCATATTGAACTGCATTCATATTTTTAATATATAACAATATGAATATACAAATTTCTGTAAATCCCCTACCTTGTTGGAATCTGTGGAAATGAATGAGCAAATGTGCTGGCTGAAGGCGCTGAAGGAAACCACATTGGTTTCATTTTGGATACAAATGTCCATGGAAATTCAAAATGGAAACTAATTATATAGTTGAACCTGCAGAGACGAGTTTAAGAATCTGTGTTGAGAGTGATGGACACAGCCTTCACAATTATACTTCAGAGAATGTAAACATCTAAGAGTCATTAGAAATATGTGTAGAATAATAAACCCTACATTGTTTGAGTTAGGGAAAACACCATTTGTGATATATAGATACTATAGCTGTTCCTAAAGATTCACCCTTTTTTGCACCAGCAAGATAACATATAAGATTTTAAGAGTTGACGAATGTTAATATTCTTGTTTGATAAACTGTGAACTTGAGACATAGTTAATAAGAACATATTAACACAACAAAATGTTTTCATAATCTTTAACACCACTTTCCAGCAACTTATATAATTTATATAAATTATTTTAGAGAATAATACATAAATTATATATTTAAACATGATATAGTGTTTAGTGGAATGTATAAGGAGTCAAATTGTGTTAAAAAGAGCAATTTTTTGAAAATTTGGAAAAATACTTTTTTCTGTTCAAATTATAACTAAATGGATTTTAAAGGTTTCACTCAGCCAATATATATCATTCACAATTTATTAATGAATTTTACAAAAAAACACCATAAATTTTATATTTAAACATGTAAAAACTATTTGTTTTACATTTGGAAGAAAATAATTGTAGAAAAACAATTTATAATTAAACCTTTGTGTTTGGATTTTTTGAGTAAAAGTTTCTCAAAGGCTTTCCTGCACCATTCTCAATGCAAATCATTCCCACACCTATGGCAAGAGATAGGCGAACGTTGTGTAGATGATTTGTGTTTGCTGGGTCACTGCCACTTTCAGTACTTGGCATATGTTGGGTATAAAAAGTCGTAATATCAAAATATGAATACGTGCAGAGAGCCAGAATTTGGCTACAAAATATGGCTCAGGCCTCGAAATTGGGATGTTTGGGATATTTTGAAAACTGCAGGGGAGTTTGCGCAAAATGTGACTCACTGCCACTTTCAGTACTTGGCATATGTTGGGTATAAAAAGTAGTAATATCCAAATATGAATACGTGCAGAGGGCCAGACGTTGGCTCCAAAATATGACTGAGGCCTCGAAATTGGGATGTTTGGGATATTTAGAAAACTGCAGGGAGGTTTGGGACAAATGTTACCAAACGCCACTTTCAGTACGTGGCATATGTTGGGTATAAAAAGTCGTAATTTCAAACTGCGAATATGTGCATAGAGCCAGAATTTGGCTACAAAATATGGCTCAGGCCTCGAAATAGGGATGTTTAGGATATTTTGAAAACTGCAGGGAGGTTTGGGACAAATATGACCAAACGCCGCTTTCAGTACTTGGCATATGTTGGGTATATAAAACCAAAATTTCAAACTGCGAATACGTGCAGAGAGCCAGAATTTGGCTCCAAAATATGGCTCAGGCCTCGAAATTGGGATGTTTGGGATATTTTGAAAACTGCAGGGGGGATTGAGACAAATGTGACCAAACGCATTGGCATATGTTGGGTATAAAAAAGTCGTAATTTCAAAATGCGAATACGTGCAGAGAGCCAGAATTTGGCTCCAAAATATGGCTCAGGCCTCGAAATTGGGATATTTGAGATATTTTGAAAACTGCAGGTGACTTTGTGCAAAATGTGACTCACTGCCGCTTTCAGTACTTGGCATATGTTGGGTATAAAAGTCGTAATTTCAAACTGCGAATACGTGCAGAGAGCCAGAATTTGGCTCCAAAAAATGCCTCGGGCCTCGAAATTAGCATGTTTGGGATATTTTGAAAACTGCAGGGAGCTTTGGGACAAATGTGACCAAACGCCGCTTTCAGTACTTGGCATAAGTTGGGTATAAAAAGTCGTAATTTCAAACTGCGAATACGTGCAGAGAGCCCGAATTTGGCTCCAAAATATGGCTCAGGCCTTGAAATTGAGATGTTTGGGATATTTCGAAAACTGCAGGGGAGTTTGTGCGAAATGTGACTAACTGCCCTTTCAGGACTTAGCATATGTTGGGTATAAAATGTCGTAATTTCAAACCGCGAAAACGTGCATAGAACCAAAATTTGACTCCAAAATATGGCTCAGGCCTCGAAATTGGGATGTTTGGGATATTTTAAAAACTGCAGGGGAGTTTGCGCAAAATGTGACTCACTGCCACTTTTAGTACTTGGCATATGTTGGGTATAAAAAGTCGTAATATCAAAATATGAATACGTGCAGAGAGCCAGACGTTGGCTCCAAAATATGGCTCAGCCCTCGATATTGGGATGTTTGGGATATTTTGAAAAGTGCAGGGAGGTTTGGGACAAATGTAACCAAACTTCGCTTTCAGTACTTGGCAAATGTTGGGTATAAACAAGTCGCAATTTCAAACTGCGAATACGTGCAGAGAGCCAGCATTTTGCTCCAAAACATGGCTATGGCCTCGAAATTGGGATATTTAGGATATTTTGAAAACTGCAGGGAGAGTTTGTTCAAAATGTGACTCACTGCCGCTTTCAGGACTTGGCATATGTTGGGTATAAAATGTCGTAATTTCAAACCGCGAAAACGTGCATAGAGCCAAAATTTGCCTCCAAAATATGGCTCAGGCCTCAAAATTGGGATGTTTGGGATATTTTGATAACTGCAGGGGAGTTTGCGCAAAATGTGATTCACTGCCACTTTCAGTACTTGGCATATGTTGGGTATAAAAAGTCGTAATATCAAAATATGAATACGTGCAGAGAGCCAGAATTTGGCTCCAAAATATGCCTCAGGCCTCGAAATTGGGATATTTGGGATATTTTGAAAACTGCAGGGAGGTTTCGGATAAATGTGACCAAACGCCGCTTTCAGTACTTGGCATATGTTGGGTATATAAAGTCGTAATTTCAAACTGCCAATACGTGCAGAGAGCCAGAATTTTGATCCAAACTATGGCTCAGGCCTCGAAATTAGCATGTTTGGGATATTTTGAAAACTGCAGGGAGGTTAGGGACAAATGTGACCAAACGCCGCTTTCAGTACTTGGCATATGTTGGGTATATAAAGCCATAATTTCAAACTGCGAATACGTGCAGAAAGCCAGAATTTGGCACCAAAATATTGCTCAGGCTGCGAAATTGGGATGTTTGGGATATTTTGAAAACTGCAGGGGGGATTGAGACAAATGTGACCAAACGCATTTGCATATGTTGGGTATAAAAAAGTCGTAATTTCAAAATGCGAATACGTGCAGAGAGCCAGAATTTGGCTCCAAAATATGGCTCAGGCATCAAAATTGGGATATTTGGGATATTTTGAAAACTGCAGGGGAGTTTGTGCAAAATGTGACTCACTGCAACTTTCAGTACTTGGCATATGTTGGGTATAAAAAGTCGTAATATCAAAATATGAATACGTGCAGAGAGCCAGACATTGGCTCCAAATTATGACTCAGGCCTCGATATTGGGATATTTGGGATATGTAGAAAATTGCAGGGAGAATTGGGACAAATGTGACCAAACGCCGCTTTCAGTACTTGGCATAGGTTGGGTATAAAAAAGTCGCAATTTCAAACTGCGAATACGTGCAAAGAGCCTGAATTTGGCTCCAAAACATGGCTAAGGCCTCGAAATTGGGATATTTGGGATATTTTAAAAACTGCAGGGGAGTTTGTGCAAAACGTGACTCACTGCTGTTTTCAGTACTAGGCATATATTGGGTATAAAAAGTCGTAATTTCAAACTGCGAATACGTGTAGAGAGCCAGAATTTGGCTCCAAAACATGGCTAAGGCCACGAAATTGGGATATTTGTGATATTTTGAAAACTGCAGGGGAGTTTGTGCAAAATGTGACTCACTGCTGCTTTCAGTACTTGGCATATGTTGGGTAGAAAAAGTCGTAATTTCAAACTGCGAATACTTGCAGAGAGCCAGAATTTGGCTCCAAAATATGGCTCAGGCCTCGAAATTGGTATATTTGGGATATTTCGAAAACTGCAGGGGAGTTTGTGCGAAATGTGACTAACTGCCGCTTTCAGTACTTGGCATAAGTTGCGTATAAAAAGTCGTAATTTCAAACTGCGAATACGTGCAGAGAGCCAGAATTTGGCTCCAAAATATGGCTCAGGCCTTGAAATTGAGATGTTTGGGATATTTTGAAAACTGCAGGGGAGTTTGCGCAACATGTGACTCACTGCCACTTTCATTACTTGGCATATGTTGGGTATAAAAAGTCGTAATATCAAAATATGAATACGTGCAGAGAGCCAGACGTTGGCTCCAAAATATGACTCAGGCCTCGATATTGGGATGTTTGGGATATTTAGAAAACTGCAGGGAGGTTTGGGAGAAATGTGACCAAACGCCGCTTTCAGTACTTGGCATATGTTGGGCATAAAAAAGTCGCAATTTCAAACTGCGAATACGTGCAGGGAGCCTGAATTTGGCTCCAAAACATGGCTAAGGCCACGAAATTGGGATATTTGTGATATTTTGAAAACTGCAGGGGAGTTTGTGCAAAATGTGACTCACTGCCGCTTTCAGGACTTGGCATATGTTGGGTATAAAATGTCGTAATTTCAAACCGCGATAACGTACATAGAACCAAAATTTGCCTCCAAAATATGGCTCAGGCCTTGAAATTGGGATATTTGTGATATTTTGAAAACAGCAGGGGAGTTTGTGCAAAATGTGACTCACTGCTGCTTTCAGTACTTGGCATATGTTGGGTATAAAAAGTCGTAATTTCAAACTGCGAATACGTGCAGAGAGCCAGAATTTGGCTCCAAAATATGGCTCAGGCCTCGAAATTGGTATATATGGGATATTTCGAAAACTGCAGGGGAGTTTGTGCGAAATGTGACTAACTGCCGCTTTCAGGACTTGGCATATGTTGGGAATAAAATGTCGTAATTTCAAACCGCAAAAACGTGCATAGAACCAAAATTTGCCTCCAAAATATGGCTCAGGCCTCGAAATTGGGATGTTTGGGATTTTTTGAAAACTGCAGGGGAGTTTGCGCAAAATGTGACTCACTGCCACTTTCAGTACTTGGCTTATGTTGGGTATAAAAAGTCGTAATATCAAAATATGAATACGTGCAGAGAGTCAGACGTTGGCTCCAAAATATGGCTCAGCCCTCGATATTGGGATGTTTAGGATATTTTGAAAACTGCAGGGAGGTTTGGGACAAATGTAACCAAACTTCGCTTTCTGTACTTGGCATATGTTGGGTATAAACAAGTCGCAATTTCAAACTGCGAATACGTGCAGGGAGCCAGAATTTGGCTCCAAAATATGGCTCAGGCCTCGAAATTGGGATGTTCGGGATATTTTGAAAACTGCAGGGAGGTTTGGGACAAATATGACCAAACGTCGCTTTCAGTACTTGGCATATGTTGGGTATATAAAACCGTAATTTCAAACTGCGAATACGTGCAGAGAGGCAGAATTTGGCTCCAAAATATGGCTCAGGCCTTGAAATTGAGATGTTTGGGATATTTTGAAAACTGCAGGGGAGTTTGCGCAACATGTGACTCACTGCCACTTTCATTACTTGGCATATGTTGGGTATAAAAAGTCGTAATATCAAAATATGAATACGTGCAGAGAGCCAGACGTTGGCTCCAAAATATGACTCAGGCCTCGATATTGGGATGTTTGGGATATTTAGAAAACTGCAGGGAGGTTTGGGAGAAATGTGACCAAACGCCGCTTTCAGTACTTGGCATATGTTGGGCATAAAAAAGTCGCAATTTCAAACTGCGAATACGTGCAGGGAGCCAGAATTTGGCTCCAAAACATGGCTAAGGCCACGAAATTGGGATATTTGTGATATTTTGAAAACTGCAGGGGAGTTTGTGCAAAATGTGACTCACTGCCGCTTTCAGGACTTGGCATATGTTGGGTATAAAATGTCGTAATTTCAAACCGCGAAAACTTGCATAGAACCAAAATTTGCCTCCAAAATATGGCTCAGGCCTCGAAATTGGGATGTTTGGGATATTTTGAAAACTGCAGGGGAGTTTGCGCAAAATGTGACTCACTGCCACTTTCAGTACTTGGCATATGTTGGGTATAAAAAGTCGTAATATCAAAATATGAATACGTGCAGAGAGCCAGACGTTGGCTCCAAAATATGGCTCAGCCCTCGATATTGGGATGTTTGGGATATTTTGAAAACTGCAGGGAGGTTTGGGACAAATGTAACCAAACTTCGCTTTCTGTACTTGGCATATGTTGGGTATAAACAAGTCGCAATTTCAAACTGCGAATACGTGCAGAGAGCCAGCATTTTGCTCCAAAACATGGCTAAGGCCTCGAAATTGTGATATTTGTGATATTTTGAAAACTGCAGGGGAGTTTGTGCAAAATGTGACTCGCTGCTGCTTTCAGTACTTGGCATATGTTGGGTATAAAAGTTCGTAATTTCAAACTGCGAATACGTGCAGAGAGCCAGAATTTGGCTCCAAAATATGGCTCAGGCTTCGAAATTGGGATATTTGAGATATTTCGAAAACTGCAGGGGAGTTTGTGCAAAATGTGACTCTCTGCCGCTTTCAGGACTTGGCATATGTTGGGTATAAAATGTCGTAATTTCAAACCGAGAAAACGTGCATAGAGCCAAAATTGGCCTCCAAAATATGGCTCAGGCCTCGAAATTAGGATGTTTGGGATATTTTGAAAACTGCAGGGGAGTTTGCGCAAAATGTGACTCAATGTCGCTCTCAGGACTTGGAATATGTTGGGTATAAAAAGTCGTAATTTCAAACTGCGAATACGTGCAGAGCACCAGAATTTGGCTCCAAAATATGGCTCAGCCCTCGATATTGGGATGTTTGGGATATTTTGAAAACTGCAGACAGGTTTGGGACAAATGTAACCAAACGCAGCTTTCAGTACTTGGCATATGTTGGGTATAAACAAGTCGCAATTTCAAACTGCGAATACGTGCAGAGAGCCAGCATTTTGCTCCAAAACATGGCTAAGGCCTCGAAATTGGGATATTTGGGATATTTTGAAAACTGCAGAGGAGTTTGTGCTAAATGTGACTCACTGCTGCTTTCAGATCTTGGCATATGTTGGGTATAAAAATTCGTAATTTCAAACTGTGAATACGTGCAGAGAGCCAGAATTTGGCTCCAAAATATGGCTCAGGCCTCGAAATTGGGATGTTCGGGATATTTTGAAAACTGCTGGGAGGTTTGGGACAAATATGACCAAACGTCGCTTTCAGTACTTGGCATATGTTGGGTATATAAAACCGTAATTTCAAACTGCGAATACGTGCAGAGAGCCAGAATTTGGCTCCAAAATATGGCTCAGGCTTCGAAATTAGCATGTTTGGGATATTTTGAAAACTGCAGGGAGCTTTGGGACAAATGTGACCAAACGCCGCTTTCAGTACTTGGCATAAGTTGCGTATAAAAAGTCGTAATTTCAAACTGCGAATACGTGCAGAGAGCCCGAATTTGGCTCCAAAATATGGCTCAGGCCTTGAAATTGAGATGTTTGGGATATTTTGAAAACTGCAGGGGAGTTTGCGCAACATGTGACTCACTGCCACTTTCACAACTTGGCATATTTTGGGTATAAAAAGTCGTAATATCAAAATATGAGTACGTGCAGAGAGCCAGACGTTGGCTCCAAAATATGAGTCAGGCCTCGATATTGGGATGTTTAGGATATTTAGAAAACTGCAGGGAGGTTAGGGAGAAATGTGACCAAACGGCTCTTTCAGTACTTGGCATATGTTGGGCATAATAAAGTCGCAATTTCAAACTGCGAATACGTGCAGAGAGCCAGAATTTGGCTCCAAAACATGGCTAACGCCACGAAATTGGGATATTTGTGATATTTTGAAAACTGCAGGGGAGTTTGTGCAAAATGTGACTCACTGCTGCTTTCAGTACTTGGCATATGTTGGGTATAAAAAGTCGTAATTTCAAACTGCGAATACGTGCAGAGAGCCAGAATTTGGCTCTAAAATATGGCTCTGGCCTCGAAATTAGGATGTTCGGGATATTTTGAAAACTGCAGGGAGGTTTGGGACAAATATGACCAAACGTCGCTTTCAGTACTGGGCATATGTTGGGTATATAAAACCGTAATTTCATATTGCGAATACGTGCAGAGAGCCAGAATTTGGCTCCAAAATATGGCTCAGGCCTCGAAATTAGTATGTTTGGGATATTTTGAAAACTGCAGGGAGCTTTCGGACAAATGTGACCAAACGCCGCTTTCAGTTCTTGGCATAAGTTGCGTATAAAATTTCGTAATTTCAAACTGCGAATACGTGCAGAGAGCCAGAATTTGGCTCCAAAATATGGCTCAGCCCTCGTTATTGGGATGTTTGAGATATTTTGAAAACTGCAGACAGGTTTGGGACAAATGTAACCAAACGCAGCTTTCAGTACTTGGCATATGTTGTGTATAAACAAGTCGCAATTTCAAACTGCGAATACGTGCAGAGAGCCAGCATTTTGCTCCAAAACATGGCTAAGGCCTCGAAATTGGGATATTTGGGATATTTTGAAAACTGCAGGGGAGTTTGTGCTAAATGTGACTCACTGCTGCTTTCAGATCTTGGCATATGTTGGGTATAAAAATTCGTAATTTCAAACTGCGAATACGTGCAGAGAGCCAGAATTTGGCTCCAAAATATGGCTCAGGCCTTGAAATTGAGATGTTTGGGATATTTTGAAAACTGCAGGGGAGTTTGCGCAACATGTGACTCACTGCCACTTTCATTACTTGGCATATGTTGGGTATAAAAAGTCGTAATATCAAAATATGAATACGTGCAGAGAGCCAGACGTTGGCTCCAAAATATGACTCAGTCCTCGATATTGGGATGTTTAGAATATTTAGAAAACTGCAGGGAGGTTTGGGAGAAATGTGACCAAACGCCGCTTTCAGTACTTGGCATATGTTGGGCATAATAAAGTTGCCATTTCAAACTGCGAATACGTGCAGAGAGCCAGAATTTGGCTCCAAAACATGGCTAAGGCCACGAAATTGGGATATTTGTGATATTTTGAAAACGGCAGTGGAGTTTGTGCAAAATGTGACTCACTGCTGCTTTCAGTACTTGGCATATGTTGGGTATAAAAAGTCGTAATTTCGAACTGCGAATACGTGCAGAGAGCCAGAATTTGGCTCCAAAATATGGCTCAGGCCTTGAAATTGAGATGTTTGGGATATTTTGAAAACTGCAGGGGAGTTTGCGCAACATGTGACTCACTGCCACTTTCATTACTTGGCATATGTTGGGTATAAAAAGTCGTAATATCAAAATATGAATACGTGCAGAGAGCCAGACGTTGGCTCCAAAATATGACTCAGGCCTCGATATTGGGATGTTTGGGATATTTAGAAAACTGCAGGGAGGTTTGGGAGAAATGTGACCAAACGCCGCTTTCAGTACTTGGCATATGTTGGGCATAAAAAAGTCGTAATTTCAAACTGCGAATACGTGCAGGGAGCCAGAATTTGGCTCCAAAACATGGCTAAGGCCACGAAATTGGGATATTTGTGATATTTTTAAAACTGCAGGGGAGTTTGTGCAAAATGTGACTCACTGCCGCTTTCAGGACTTGGCATATGTTGGGTATAAAATGTCGTAATTTCAAACCGCGAAAACTTGCATAGAACCAAAATTTGCCTCCAAAATATGGCTCAGGCCTCGAAATTGGGATGTTTGGGATATTTTGAAAACTGCAGGGGAGTTTGCGCAAAATGTGACTCACTGCCACTTTCAGTACTTGGCATATGTTGGGTATAAAAAGTCGTAATATCAAAATATGAATAAGTGCAGAGAGCCAGAATTTGGCTCCAAAATATGCCTCAGGCCTCGAAATTGGGATATTCGGGATATTTTGAAAACTGCAGGGAGGTTTCGGACAAATGTGACCAAACGCCGCTTTCAGTACTTGGCATATGTTGCGTATATAAAGTCGTAATTTTAAACTGCCAATACGTGCAGAGAGCCAGAATTTTGCTCCAAACTATGGCTGAGGCCTCGAAATTAGCATGTTTGGGATATTTTGAAAACTGCAGGGAGGTTTGGGACAAATGTGACCAAACGCCGCATTCAGTACTTGGCATTTGTTGGGTATAAAAAGTCTAAATTTCAAACTGCGAATACGTGCTGAGAGCCAGAATTTGGCTCCAAAATATGGCTCAGGCCTCGAAATTGAGATGTTTAGGATATTTTGAAAACTGCAGGGGAGATTGGGACAAATTTGACCAAACGGCGGTTTCAGTACTTGGCATATTTTGAGTATTAAATTCGCAATTTCAAACTGCGAATACGTGCAGAGACCCAGAATTTGGACCCAAATTATGGCTTAGACCTCGAAATTGGGATATTTGGGATATTTTTGAAAACTGCATGGGAGTTTGTGCCAAATGTGACTCAATGCCGCTCTCAGGACTTGGCATATTTTGGGTATAAAAAGTCGTAATTTCAAACTGCGAATACGTGCAGAGCACCAGAATTTGGCTCCAAAATATGCCTCAGGCCTCGAAATTGGGATATTTTGAAAACTGCAGGGAGGTTTGGGACATTTGTGACCAAACGCCGCTTCCAGTACTTGGCATATGTTGGATATAAAAAGTCGTAATTTCAAACTGCGAGTACGTGCAAAGAGCCAAAATTTGGCTCCAAAATATGGCTCAGGCCTCGAAATTGGGATATTTGGGATATTTTGAAAACTGCAGAGGGGGGGGGGGGGGTATGGGACAAATGACACCAAACGCCGCTTTCAGTACTTGGCATATGTTGGGTATAAAAAAGTCGTAATTTCAAACTGCGAATACGTGCAGAGAGCCAGAAATTGGCTCCAAAATATGGCTTAGGTCTCGAAATTGGGATGTTTGGGATATTTTGAAAACTGCAGGGGGGTTTGCGCCAAATTTCACCAGACGCCACTTTCAGTACTTGGCATATGTTGGGTATAAAAAAGTCGTAATTTCAAACTGTGAATACGTGCAGAGAGCCAGAATTTGGCTCCAAAATATAGCTCAGGCCTCAAAATTGGGATGTTTTGTGATATTTTGTAAACTGAAGGGAGGTTTGGGAAAAATGTTACCAAACGCCGCTTTCAGTACATCGCATATGTTGGGTACAAAAATGTCTCGTAATTTCAAACTGCGAACACGTGCAGAGAGCTTGAATTTGGCTCCAAAATATGGCTCAGGCCTTGAAATTGGGATGTTTGGGATATTTTGTAAACTGAAGGGAGGTTTGGGACAAATGTGACCTAACGCAGCTTTCAGTACATCGCATATGTTGGGTATAAAAAAGTCGTAACTTCAAACAGCGAATACGTGCAGAGAGCCAGAATTTGGATCCAAAATATGGCTCAGGCCTCGAAATTGGGATGTTTGGGATATTTTGAAAACTGCAGGGGAGTTTGTGCAAAATGTGACTCACTTCTGCTTTCAGTACTTGGCATATGTTGGGTGTAAATATCGTAATATCAAACTTTGACAATTTGCAGAGAGCCAAAATTTGGCTCCAAAATATGGCTCAGGCGTCGAAATTGAGATGTTTGGGATATTTTGAAAATTGCAGGGGGGTTTGTGCAAAATGTGACTCACTGCCGCTTTCAGGACTTTGCATATGTTGGGTATAAAAAGTCATAAATTCAATCTGCGAATACGTGCATAGAGCCAGAATTTGGCTCCAAAATATGGCTCAGCCCTCGAAATTGGGATGTTTGGGATATTTTGAAAACTGCAGGGGGGTTTGTGCAAAATGTGACTCAATGCCGCTCTCAGGACTTGGCATATGTTGGGTATAAAATGTCGTAATTTCAAACCGCGAAAATGTGCATAGAACCAAAATTTGCCTCCAAAATATGGCTCAGCCCTCGATATTGGGATGTTTGGGATATTTTGAAAACTGCAGGGAGGTTTGGGACAAATGTAACCAAACTTCGCTTTCCGTACTTGGAATATGTTGGGTATAAACAAGTCGCAATTTCAAACTGCGAATACGTGCAGAGAGCTAGCATTTTGCTCCAAAACATGGCTAAGGCCTCGAAATTGTGATATTTGGGATATTTTGAAAACTGCAGGGGAGTTTGTGCAAAATGTGACTCGCTGCTGCTTTCAGTACTTGGCATATGTTGGGTATAAAAGTTCGTAATTTCAAACTGCGAACACGTGCAGAGAGCCAGAATTTGGCTCCAAAATATGGCTCAGGCTTCGAAATTGGGATATTTGGGATATTTCGAAAACTGCAGGGGAGTTTGCACAAAATGTGACTCATTGCTACTTTCAGTACTTGGCATATGTTGGGTATAAAAAGTCGTAATATCAAAATATGAATACGTGCAGAGAGCCAGAATTTGGCTCCAAAATATGCCTCAGGCCTCGAAATTGAGATATTTGGGATATTTTGAAAACTGCAGGGAGGTTTCGGACAAATGTGACCAAACGCCGCATTCAGTACTTGGCATTTGTTGGGTATAAAAATTCGTAATTTCAAACTGCGAATACGTGCTGAGAGCCAGAATTTGGCTCCAAAATATGGCTCAGGCCTCGAAATTGAGATGTTTAGGATATTTTGAAAACTGCAGGGGAGATTGGGACAAATTTGACCAAACGGCGGTTTCAGTACTTGGTATATGTTGAGTATTAAATTCGCAATTTCAAACTGCGAATACGTGCAGAGACCCTGAATTTGGACCCAAATTATGGCTCAGGCCTCGAAACTGGGATATTTTGGATATTTTTGAAAACTGCATGGGAGTTTGTGCCAAATGTGACTCAATGCCGCTCTCAGGACTTGGCATATGTTGGGTATAAAAAGTCGTAATTTCAAACTGCGAATACGTGCAGAGCACCAGAATTTGGCTCCAAAATATGCCTCAGGCCTCGAAATTGGGATATTTGGGATATTTTGAAAACTGCAGGGAGGTTTGGGACATTTGTGACAAAACGCCGCTTCCAGTACTTGGCATATGTTGGATATAAAAAGTCGTAATTTCAAACTGCGAGTACGTGCAAAGAGCCAAAATTTGGCTCCAAAATATGGCTCAGGCCTCGAAATTGGGATATTTGGGATATTTTGAAAACTGCAGGGGGGGGGTTTGGGACAAATGTCACCAAACGCCGCTTTCATTACTTGGCATATGTTGGGTATAAAAAATCGTAACTTCAAACTGTGAATACGTGCAGAGAGCCAGAATTTAGCTCCAAAATATAGCTCAGGCCTCAAAATTGGGATATTTGGGATATTTCGAAAACTGCAGGGGAGTTTGTGCGAAATGTGACTCACTGCTGCTTTCAGGACATGGCATATGTGGGTTATAAAATGTCGTAATTTCAAACCGCGAATACGTGCATAGAGCCAAAATTTGCCTCCAAAATATGGCTAAGGCATCGAAATTGGGATGTTTGGGATATTTTGAAAACTACAGGGGAGTTTGTGCAAAATGTGACTCACTGCCACTTTCAGTACTTGGCATATGTTAGGTATAAAAAGTCGTAATATCAAAATATGAATACGTGCAGAGAGCCAGACGTTGGCTCCAAAATATGGCTCAGCCCTCGAAATTGGGATGTTTGGGATATTTTGAAAACTGCAGGGGGGTTTGTGCAAAATGTGACTCAATGCCGCTCTCAGGACTTGGCATATGTTGGGTATAAAAAGTCGTAATTTCAAACTGCGAATACGTGCATAGAGCTAGAATTTGGCTCCAAAATATGCCTCAGTCCTCGAAATTGGGATGTTTGGGATATTTTGAAAACTGCAGGGGGGTTTGGGCCAAATATGACCAAACGCCGCTTTCAGATCTTGGCAAATGTTGGGTTTAAAAATTCGTAATTTCAAAGTGCGAATACGTGCAGAGAGCCAGAATTTGGCTCCAAATTATGGCTCAGGCCTTGAAATTGGGATGTTTGGGATATTTTGAAAACTGCAGGGGGGTTTGGGACAAATGTAACCAAACTTCGATTTCAGTACTTGGCATATGTTGGGTATAAACAAGTCGCAATTTCAAACTGCGAATATGTGCAGAGAGCCAGCATTTTGCTTCAAAACATAGCTAAGGCCTCGAAATTATGATATTTGGGATATTTTGAAAACTGCAGGGGAGTTTGTGCAAAATGTGACTCACTGCTGCTTTCAGTACTTGGCATATGTTGGGTATAAAAGTTCGTAATTTCAAACTGCGAATACGTGCAGAGAACCAGAATTTGGCTCCAAAATATGGCTCAGGCTTCGAAATTGGGATATTTAAGATATTTCGAAAACTGCAGGGGAGTTTGTGCAAAATGTGACAAACTGCCGCTTTCAGGACTTGGCATATGTTGGGTATTAAATGTCGTAATTTCAAACCGAGAAAACGTGCAGAGAGCCAGAATTTGGCTCCAAAATATGGCTCAGGTCTCGAAATTGGGATGTTTGGGATATTTTGAAAACTGCAGGGGGGTTTGCTACAAATTTCACCAAACGCCACTTTCAGTACTTGGCATATGTTGGGTATAAAAAGTCGTAATATAAAAATATGAATACGTGCAGAGAGCCAGACGTTGGCTCCAAGATATGGCTCAGCCCTCGATATTGGGATGTTAGGGATATTTTGAAAACTGCAGGGAGATTTGGGACAAATGTAACCAAACGCCTCTTTCAGTACTTGGCATATGTTGGGTACAAAACTGTCGTAATTTCAAACTGCGAATACGAGCAGAGAGCTTGAATTCGGCTCTAAAATATGGCTCAGGCCTCGAAATTGGGATGTTTGGGATATTTTGTAAACCTAAGGGAGGCTTGGGACAAATGTGACCAAACGCCGCTTTCAGTACATCGCATATGTTGGGTATAAAAAAGTAGTAACTTCAAACAGCGAATACGTGCAGAGAGTCAGAATTTGGATCCAAAATATGGCTCAGGCCTCGAAATTGGGATGTTTGGGATATTTTGAAAACTGCAGGGGAGTTTGTGCAAAATGTGACTCACTTCCGCTTTCAGTACTTGGCATATGTTGGGTGTAAATATCGTAATATCAAACTTCGAATACTTGCAGAAAGCCAAAATTTGGCTCCAAAATGTGAATCAGGCCTTAAAATTGGGATGTTTGGGATATTTTGAAAACTGCAGGGGGGATTGTACCAAATGTTACCAAACGCCGCTTTCAGGACTTAGCATATGTTGGGTATAAAAAAGTCGCAATTTTAAACTGCGAATACGTGCAGAGAGCCAGAATTTGGCTCCAAAATACGGCTCAGGCCTCGAAATTGGGATATTTGGGATATTTTGAAAACTGCAGGGAGGTTTGGGACAAATTTGATTTAACGCCGCTTTCAGTACTTGGCTTATGTTGGGTATAAAAAGTCGTAATTTCAATCTGCGAATACGTGCAGAGAGCTAATATTTGGTTCCAAAATATGGCTCAGGCCTCGAAATTGGGATGTTTGGGATATTTTGAAAACTGCAGGGGAGTTTGTGCAAAATGTGACTCACTGCCACTTTCAGTACTTGGCATATGTTGGGTATAAAAAGTCGTAATATCAAAATATGAATACGTGCAGAGAGCCAGACGTTGGCTCCAAAATATGACTCAGGCCTCGATATTGGGATGTTTGGGATATTTAGAAAACTGCAGGGAGGTTTGGGAGAAATGTGACCAAACGCCGCTTTCAGTACATCGCATATGTTGGGTATAAAAAAGTAGTAACTTCAAACAGCGAATACGTGCAGAGAGCCAGAAATTTGGATCCAAAATATGGCTCAGGCCTCGAAATTGGGATGTTTGGGATATTTTGAAAACTGCAGGGGAGTTTGTGCAAAATGTGACTCACTTCCGCTTTCAGTACTTGGCATATGTTGGGTGTAAATATCGTAATATCAAACTTCGAATACTTGCAGAGAGCCAGAATTTGGCTCAAAAATATGGCTCAGGCGTCGAAATTGGGATATTTGGGATATTTTGAAAACTGCAGGGGAGTTTGTGCTAAATGTGACTCACTGCTGCTATCAGTACTTGGCATATGTTGGGTATAAAAAAGTCGTAATTTCTAACTGCGAATACGTGCAGAGAGTCAAAATTTGGCTCCAAAATATAGCTCAGGCCTCGAAATTGGGATATTTTTGATATTTCGAAAACTGCAGGGGAGTTTGTGCAAAATGTGACTCAATGCCGCTTTCAGGACTTGGCATATGTTGGGTATAAAAAGTCATAATTTCAAACTGCGAATAAGTGCATAGAGCCAGAATTTGTCTCTAAAATATGGCTCAGTCCTCGTAATTGGGGTGTTTGGGATATTTTGAAAACTGGAAGGGGTTTTGGGACAAATATGACCAAACGCAGCTTTCAGAACTTGGCAAATGTTGGGTATAAAAAGTCGTAATTTCAGAGTGCGAATACGTGCAGAGAGCAAGAATTTGGCTCCAAAATATGGCTCAGGCCTCGAAATTGGGATGTTTGGGATATTTTGAAAACTGCAGGGAGGTTTGGGACTAATGTGACAAAACGCCTCTTTCAGTACTTCGCGTATGTTGGGTATAAAAAAGTCGTAATTTCAAACTGCGAATACGTGCAGAGAGCCAGAATTTTGCTCCAAAATATGGCTCAGGCCTCGAAATTGGGATGTTTGGGATATTTTGAAAACTGCAGGGAGGTTTGGGACAAATGTGACTCACTACCGCTTTTAGTACTTGGCATATATTGGGTATAAAAAATCGTAATTTCAAACTGTGAATACGTGCAGAGAGCCAGAATTTGGCTCCAAAATGTGAATCAGGCCTTAAAATTGGGATGTTTGGGATATTTGGAAAACTGCAGGAGGGATTGGGCCAAATGTGACCAAACGCCGCTTTCAGGACTTGGCATATGTTAGGTTTAAAACAGTCGCAATTTCAAACTGCGAATACGTGCAGAGAGCCAGAATTTGGCTCCAAAATACGGCACAGGCCTCGAAATAGGGATATTTGAGATATTTCGAAAACTGCAGAGGAGTTTGTGCAAAATGTGACTCAATGCCGCTTTCAGGACTTGGCATATGTTGAGTAAAAAAAGTCGTAATTTCAAACTGCGAATACGTGCATAGAGCCAGAATTTTCTCCAAAATATGGCTCAGTCCTCGAAATTGGGGTGTTTGGGATATTTTGAAAACTGCAGGGGGGTTTGGGACAAATATGACCAAACGCCGCATTCAGAACATGGCATATATTGGGTATAAAAAATCGTAATTTCAAACTGCGAATACGTGCATAGAGCCAGAATTTGGCTCCAAAATATGGCTCAGGCCTCGAAATTGGGATGTTTGGGATGTTTTGAAAAATTTGCTAACTTTTTATTCCAGCATAGTTGAGGCAGTTGATAGTGGTAAGGATTGTGATGTTGTATACCTTGACTTTAGAAAAGCTTTTGATACAGTGCCACATGAAAGACTAATTAAAAAAATAGAAGCTCATGGTATTGGGGGTGCTATATTAACTTGGATTATGGCATGGCTTTTCCAAAGGAAACAGAGAGTTAGTATAAATGGGGTTAAGTCAGAGTGGGATAATGTTGTTAGTGGGGTACCTTAAGGCTCTGTCCTGGGACCTCTGTTGTTTATAATATATATAAATGATTTAGATTTAGGTTTGAGTAGCAACATTTTCAAATTTGCCGATGATACGAAAATCAGTAGGGAAATTAATTCGGAGGAGGACTCACTATCACTTTAAGTTGATCTAGATAGGGTTTTGAAATAGTCAAAGGATTGGCAAATGCAGTTTAATGCTGATAAATGTAAAGTTCTGAGGCTAGGTAATGATGATAGAGTTACAAGATACGAGCTAGATGGTGTTGAGATTGCGAAGTCGGATTGCGAAAGGGATCTGGGAGTTATGATTAAGAACATAAGAACATAAGAATAAAGGCAACTGCAGAAGGCCTATTGGCCCATACGAGGCAGCTCCTATTTATAACCACCCAATCCCACTCATATACAAAATGGATCTCTCTGTGTTATTTGGACACGCGACAACAACAAACACAATCATTTGTGGAGATTTTAATGCCCATCATCGATTGGCACTGGGCTCGAACAAAACAAATGAAGCCGGCATACACATTACACATCTACTGGACCAGCTTCCAGAAATACAAATCCTAAACAAGAATGAACCTACCCACATCCAAGGAGGCAGATTAGACCTAACCTTCGTTTCAGCCTCCCTAAGAGATGCAGCAACATGGTCAGTTGAGCCCACACTCACAAGCGACCACTATGGGGTCCAAATTGATCTTCAGTTAGATCTACCCGCCCCACCTCCGCCTCCATCTGAAGCCTGGAACTTTGCTTTAGCAAACTGGGACCGATTTCAAAACCTCATTTCAGAGTGGCAAAGAAACTATGATCTTCCCGAAGACATTAATCAGGCAGAACAAGAATTTGTCAATGCGATTCAAAGTGCAGCCAACCACTCAATCCCACTGAAAAAACAGTCCACCGGACACCATAAAGGTCATTGGTACTATTGCGAACGTGTCAAAGAACTCAACCATAGACTCAATAGAACAAGAAAGCTATACAAAAAGCAGCCAAGTGACCGCAACAGGATCTTACTTTGTGAGGTCAAGGAACATGTACATCGAGAGACCAGACAAATAAAAGAACAAAAGTGGCTAGAATGGTGTTCACACCTGAATGAACACACCTCTCTCGGGGAGATGTGGCAGCAAATTCACCGGGCCAAAGGGAATAAAACACCTAAAGCTCCACACCCCAAAGATCCTCAACAGGAAGCCGAAGTACTGGCAACCAGGTTTGCAGAGAGAGCAGCCAGCAATCAACTTCCACCAGATGTATTAGCAGAACAGACCGGACTAGAGGAAGAAAGGTGGCACAGAATCCTTTCAGCATGTGAAGAAGTCTCTGACACTAATGCCCCCTTCACACTGGATGAGCTCAATCGGGCTAAGAAAAACTCCAAGGATACATCCCCTGGAGCCGACAAAATAACCTATAAAATGATTAGAAACCTCGGCCCAGAGGGAGACGCTGCATACCTAAGGTTAATTAATTTAGCCTGGACTTCTCAAACTAGACCTTCTGCTTGGAATAGAGCAGACATAGTGCCGATCCCAAAACCGAAAGATCCAGCTAATCCCAGGCCCATCTCTCTCCAAAGCTGTGCAGCCAAGACGGCTGACAGAATGGCACTCAACAGACTGGAGTGGAAAATGCCTAAACTGCACCATGATATGTATGCCTATAGAAGAGGGGTTGGCACAGTGGAATGTATTACAACTCTGTTAGCCCACTTGAATGACAGACCAGGAATGCTGATATTCCTGGACCTCGAAAAAGCCTTTGAACTGGCTAGCGCCCCAGCTATTCTCTGCTGCCTCATTGACAAAGAGGTCAGAGGCAACCTGCTCTCCTGGACCAAAAACTGTCTCATAAACAGAGAAGCAAGAGTAAAACTTCATGACACAGTCTCTGAGTACAAAAGACATGAAAATGGTACACCGCAAGGAGGTATTCTTAGCCCTCTTCTCTTCAACTGTTTAATGGAAAGAATAATGAGGTTGAAACTCCCACATCACTGCAGGCTGCTAAACTACGCGGACGACTTTGTCATCATCATAAAAGGAAGGGATGCGGCGCGCCTTGCACCCAAATGCTTAGACTGCATCAGTAAAGAGGCAAAACAGGTTGGGATCAAACTCAACCCCTCAAAGTCAAAGGCCATGCCCATAAAAATAGCGAAGCCCAACATCCAACTCACAGTACAGGGTCAACCAATAGAATGGGTCGACACCTATCAGTATCTAGGAATCATCCTGGACACACACATGAATTTTAATGCTGAGGTCACATACTTGAGAGAGCGAACTGCGGCCCGGACGGCAATCCTCAGGTCGCTAACCTCCCTTTCTGGAGGAGCCAATCTGCAAGTCCTTCGCACATACTATGTACTGGCAGTCAGATCAGTGATCGATTATGCCGCACCTGCACTCACAAATCTATCACACCAACAGTGGAAAAAGCTTGAAGTTGCCCAAAACAATGCTATGAGAGCTGCACTGGGAGCCCCCATGTGGACCAGGCTTGAAACTCTTAGACTGGAGACGGGTTTGCCCTCTCTACAAGAAAGAATATCACAAAGGACAGCTACAATTATCAGTAAGATAATTATTTCTTCTGATCCAATCCCAGTACGGCAGGCTTTGGTGGTTGGACTAGGCCAAAACAATGGAAACTCTTGGGTTGCAAGAGCAGGAAAAGTCCTAAACAGACTACATTTTAAAAACATGATTCTTGATAGAGAGGGTGATCAACCACACCCAAATTACACTCCTTCCGCGCCGTGGGAAGAGCCTACTTTCAAAATAGTAATAGAAAGTCTTCCAATGAAAAAGGCTGCCTATGATCCGACAATCCTAAGGCGCATAATAGAAGAGCAAATGTATAGCATAGCAGTAGCAGGAGCCACCCACATCTTCACAGACGGATCGGTGGACACAGAAAATGAGAGTGCTGGCGCTGCTCTTTGCACGACCAGCGTTCAGGCATATTGGAGACTGGGAGGACTAGTATCATCAACCCAAACTGAGCTGTTCGCCATACAACAGGCATTCGCATATGTGATTGCACAAAACACTCAAAATGCAATCATACACACAGACTCAAAAGCTGCACTTCAAATACTAGGACAAAAACAGTGGAAAGATAATGTGGAAATAATTACCACGATTTTGTATCAAGGAGCAGTCGCTAAAGGCAAAGGCCTCAACATAACTTTAAACTGGATCCCATCCCATATTGGAATCCAATTAAATGAAAAAGCTGATGAAATTGCTAAATTGGCAACTCGTCATCCAGTGATACATAAAACAATTCCACCCAGCCTAAAGAACATAAAAAACATCATTACCAAAAAACTCTCACATCTCAACAAAGCCTACCTACACCAGAGAATAGCTGAAGGTTCGCCATCTGCAACATGGTATCTTCAGGCAACCAAATTAGAAAGGTTAAATATCCCAAAAGGAATCCACAGGGAAATAGCAGTTAGGCTATATAGACTACGTCTAGGTTACAGATGCAACTGGGAGATTGGTGAACCCCGACCGAGTGAGTGCATCTTCTGCCAAACTGTCATAGAAAAGCCATTACTTCACTATCTTCTGGAATGTGAAGCAACCAATGACCTTAGAGTTTTAAGAGTTCCTGAATCATGCAGTGGCCACCCTGAAGCCATCAACACAGCCACTCTCCTGGTCAACAAAGGTGTCCAGCAGCTGGACACCCTCATAAAGACTGTGAAGCAGTATCCTCCCCCACGATAACAGCTTGATGGTTAAATGCAACCTCAGAACACTGGAAAAAAAAAAAATGTACCACTTACGGGCTATTCATGCCCGTGCCACCTCTTGGGTGGCTTAATCTTTATCAATCAATATCAATCTCATATACATGTCCAACCCGCACTTGAAACAATCGATGGACCCAACCTCCACAATGTTACGCGACAATTGGTTCCACAAATCAACAACCCTATTACTGAACCAGTACTTACCCAAGTCTTTCCTAAATCTAAACTTATCCAATTTATACCCATTGTTTCGTGTTCTGTCTTGTGTTGATACTTTTAATACCCTATTAATATCCCCCCTGTTATGTCCATTCATCCACTTGTAAACCTCTATCATGTCACCCCTAACTCTTCGCCTTTCCAGTGATTGCAACTTAAGCTTTGTTAATCTTTCTTCATATGAAAGATTTCTAATTTGGGGAATTAACTTAGTCATCCTACGCTGGACACGTTCAAGTGAATTTATATCCATTCTATAGTACGGCGACCAAAACTGAACTGCAAAATCTAAATGGGGCCTAAATAGAGCAAGATATAGCTTGAGAACCACACCAGGTGTCTTGTTACTAACGCTGCGATTAATAAATCCAAGTGTCCGATTTGCCTTATTACGAAAATTTATGCATTGATCCTTTTGTTTTAAATTCTTACTAATCATAACTCCCAGATCCCTTTCGCAATCCGACTTCGCAATCTCAACACCATCTAGCTCGTATCATGTAACTCTATCATCATTACCTAACTTCAGAACTTTACATTTATCAGCATTAAACTGCATCTGCCAATCCTTCGACCATTTCAAAACCCTATCTAGATCAACTTGAAGTGATAGTGAGCCCTCCTCCGAATTAATTTCCCTACCGATTTTCGTATCATCGGCAAATTTGCAAATGTTGCTACTCAAACCTGAATCTAAATCATTTATATATATTATAAACAACAGAGGTCCCAGGACAGAGCCTTGAGGCACTCCACTTACAACATTTTCCCACTCTGACTTGACTCCATTTATACTAACTCTCTGTTTCCTTTGGTATAGCCATGCCCTAATCCAGTTTAATATAGCACCCCCAATACCATGAGCCTCTATCTTTTTAGTCAGTCTTTCATGTGGCACTGTATCAAAAGCTTTGCTGAAGTAAGGTACACAACATCACAATCCTTACCACTATCAACTGCCTCAACTATGCTAGAATAAAATGATAACAAATTTGTTAAACATGAACGGCCATTTATAAAACCATGTTGCGACTCAATTATTAATTTATGTTTTTCAAGATGAAGACGAATTTTATTTGCTATTATAGATTCGAGTAACTTTCCCACAATAGACGTTAGGCTAATTGGTCAATAGTTAGACGCAAGTGATCTATCTCCTTGCTTAAAAACTGGTATCACATTATCAACTTTCCAAAACTCTGGCACTCTGCCTGACTCTATTGATTTATTAAATATGGTTGACAGTGGGTCACAAAGCTCCTCTTTGCATTCTTTAAGCACCCTGGCAAACACTTCATCCGGCCCTGGGGATTTGTTTGGTTTGAGTTTTTCTATTTGTTTAAGAACATCCTCCCTGGTAACTACTAAACTCGTCAACCTGTCCTCGTCCCCACCCACATAGACTTGTTCGGCTGAAGGCATATTGTTAAGAACATAAGAACATAAGAACAAAGGTAACTGCAGAATGCCTATTGGCCCATACGAGGCAGCTCCTATTCTATAACCACCCAATCCCACTCATATACTTGTCCAACCCGTGCTTGAAACAATCGAGGGACCCCACCTCCACAATGTTACGCGGCAATTGGTTCCACAAATCAACAACCCTGTTACTGAACCAGTATTTACCCAAGTCTTTCCTAAATCTAAACTTATCCAATTTATATCCATTGTTTCGTGTTCTGTCCTGTGTTGATACTTTTAATACCCTATTAATATCCCCCCGGTTATGTCCATTCATCCACTTGTAAACCTCTATCATGTCACCCCTAACTCTTCGCCTTTCCAGTGAATGCAACTTAAGCTTTGTTAATCTTTCTTCATATGAAAGATTTCTAATTTGGGGAATTAACTTAGTCATCCTACGCTGGACACGTTCAAGTGAATTTATATCCATTCTATAATATGGCGACCAAAACTGAACTGCATAATCTAAATGGGGCCTAACTAGAGCAAGATATAGCTTGAGAACCACACCAGGTGTCTTGTTACTAACGCTGCGATTAATAAATCCAAGTGTCCGATTTGCCTTATTACGAACATTTATGCATTGATCCTTTTGTTTTAAATTCTTACTAATCATAACTCCCAGATCCCTTTCGCAATCCGACTTCGCAATCACAACACCATCTAGCTCGTATCTTGTAACTCTATCATCATTACCTAACCTCAGAACTTTACATTTATCAGCATTAAACTGCATCTGCCAATCCTTTGACCATTTCAAAACCCTATCTAGATCAACTTGAAGTGATAGTGAGTCCTCCTCCGAATTAATTTCCCTACCGATTTTCGTATCATCGGCAAATTTGCAAATGTTGCTACTCAAACCTGAATCTAAATCATTTATATATATTATAAACAACAGAAGTCCCAGGACAGAGCCTTGAGGCACTCCACTTACAACATTTTCCCACTCTGACTTGATTCCATTTATACTAACTCTCTGTTTCCTTTGGTATAGCCATGCCCTAATCCAGCTTAATATAGCACCCCCAATACCATGAGACTCTATTTTTTTAATCAGTCTTTCATGTGGCACTGTATCAAAAGCTTTGCTAAAGTCAAGGTATACAACATCGCAATCCTTACCACTATCAACTGCCTCAACAATGCTAGAATAAAAAGATAACAAATTTGTTAAACATGAACGGCCATTTATAAAACCATGTTGCGACTCAATTATTAATTTATGTTTTTCAAGATGAAGACGAATTTTATTTGCTATTATAGATTCGAGTAACTTTCCCACAATAGACGTTAGGCTAATTGGTCGATAGTTAGACGCAAGTGATCTATCTCCTTTCTTAAAAACTGGTATCACATTAGCAACTTTCCAAAACTCTGGCACTCTGCCTGACTCTATTGATTTATTAAATATGGTTGACAGTGGGTCACAAAGCTCCTCTTTGCATTCTTTAAGCACCCTAGCAAACACTTCATCCGGCCCTGGGGATTTGTTTGGTTTGAGTTTTGCTATTTGTTTAAGAACATCCTCCCTGGTAACTGCTAAACTCGTCAACCTGTCCTCGTCCCCACCCACATAGACTTGTTCGGCTGAAGGCATATTGTTAAGTTCCTCTTTAGTAAATACAGATACAAAATATTTATTAAAAATACTACTCATCTCTTCATCACTATCTGTTATTTGACCTGTCTCAGTTTTTAATGGACCTATCCTTTCCCTAGTCTTAGTACGATATAACTGAAAAAATCCTTTAGGATTTGTCTTTGCTTGCCCTGCTATGCGAACTTCATAGTTCCTTTTTGCTTTCCTTATCTCTTTTTTAACATTTCTAACCAGTTGTACGAATTCCTGTTCTAAAGTGACCTCCCCATTTTTAATCCTTTTGTACCAAGCTCTCTTTTTACCTATAAGGTTCTTCAAATTCTTTGTTATCCACTTTGGGTCATTAGTATACGATCTATTCAATTTGTATGGTATACTACGTTCCTGTGCTTTGTTTAGAATATTCTTAAATAAGTTATATATTGAATCCACATCGAAATCCCCATTTAAGTCACCTAACGCTGGGTTCATGTCTCGCTCCAAGACCGGCCCACACCCCATACCCAAGCCTTTCCAATCAATTTGACCCAAAAAATTTCTTAGGCTATTAAAATCAGCTTTTCGAAGATCTGGCACTTTAACAGAATTTTCTCCTACTGGTCTATTCCATTCTATGCTAAATCTGATTTCTTTGTGATCACTGCTCCCTAGCTCACTCCCTATTTCGATGTCATTAATTTGCGTTTCCCTGTTAGTTAACACTAAATCTAAAATATTATTTTCCCGTGTTGGTTCCTTAATGTACAATCTAAACTTATCCAATTTATCCAATATCTTGCTCTGGTTAGGCCCCATTTAGATTATGCAGTTCAGTTTTGGTCGCCGTATTATAGAATGGATATAAATTCACTTGAACGTGTCCAACGTAGGATGACTAAGTTAATTCCCCAAATTAGAAATCTTTCATATGAAGAAAGATTAACAAAGCTTAAGTTGCATTCACTGGAAAGGCGAAGAGTTAGGGGTGACATGATAGAGGTTTACAAGTGGATGAATGGACATAACAGGGGGGATATTAATAGGGTATTAAAAATATCAACACAAGACAGAACACGAAACAATGGGTATAAATTGGATAAGTTTAGATTTAGGAAAGACTTGGGTAAATACTGGTTCAGTAACAGGGTTGTTGATTTGTGGAATCAATTGCCGCGTAACGTGGTGGTGGTGGTGTCTCGCGATTGTTTCAAGCGCGGGTTGGACAAGTATATGAGTGGGATTGGGTGGTTATAGAATAGGAGCTGCCTCGTATGGGCCAATAGGCCTTCTGCAGTTACCTTTGTTCTTATGTTCTTATGCAGGGAGGTTTTGGACAAATGTGACGAAACGCCGCTTTCAGTACTTGGCATATGTTGGGTATATAAATTCGTAATTTCAAACTGTGAATACGTGCAGAGAGCCAGAATTTGGCTCCAAAATAAGGCTCATGCCTTGAAATTGGGATGTTTGGGATATTTTGAAAACTGCAGGGAGGTTTGGGACAAATGTGACCAAACGCCACTTTCAGTACTTGGCATATGTTGGGAATAAAAAAGTGGTAATTTCAAACTGCGAATACGTGCAGAGAACCAGAATTTGGCTCTAAAATATTGCTCAGGCCTCGAAATTGGGGTATTTGGGATATTTCGAAAACTGCAGGGGAGTTTGTGCGAAATGTGACTCACTGCCGCTTGCAATACTTGGTATATGTTGGGTATAAAATTTCGTAATTTCAAGCTGCGAATACGTGCATTGAGCCAGAATTTGGCTCCAAAATATGGCTCAGGCCTCGAAATTGGGATATTTGGGATATTTTGAAAACTGCAGGGGGGGTTTTGGACAAATGTGACCTAATGCCGCTTTTAGTACTTGGTATATGTTGGGTATAAAAAAGTCGTAATTTCAAACTGCGAATACGTGCAGAGAGCCAGAATTTGGCTCCAAAATATGGCTCAGGCCTCGAAATTGGCATGTTTGGAATATTTTGAAAACTGCAGGGGGGGATTGAGACAAATGTGACCAAACGCCACTTTCAGTACTTGGCATATGTTGGGTATAAAAAAGTGGTAATTTCAAACTGCGAATACGTGCAGAGAGCCAGAATTTGGCTCTAAAATATTGCTCAGGCCTCGAAATTGGGATATTTGGGATATTTCGAAAACTGCAGGGGAGTTTGTGCGAAATGTGACTCACTGCCGCTTTCAGTACTTGGCATATGTTGGGTATAAAAATCGTAATATCAAACTGCGAATACGTGCAGAGAGCCAGAATTTGGCTCCAAAATATGGCTCATGCTTTGATATTGTGATGTTTGGGATAAATTTGAAAACTGCTGGGAGGTTTGGGACAAATGTAACCAAACGCCGCTTTCAGTACTTGGCATATGTTGGGTATAAAAAAGTCGTAATTTCAAACTGCGAATACGTGCAGAGAACCAGAATTTGGTTCCAAAATATGGCTCAGGCCTTGAAATTGGGATGTTTGGGATATTTTGAAAACTGCGGGGGGGGGGGGACAAATGTGACCAAACGCCGTGTTCAGTACTTGGCATGTTGAGTATAAAAAAGTCTTAACTTCAAACTGCGAATACGTGCAGAGAGCCAGAATTTGGGTCCATAATATGGCTCAGGCCTCGAAATTAGGATATTTGGGATATTTCGAAAACTGCAGGGGAGTTTGTGCGAAATGTGACACACTGCCTCTTTCAAGACTTGGCATATGTTGGGTATAAAATGTCGTAATTTCAAACCGCGAATACGTGCAGAGAGCTAATATTTGGTTCCAAAATATGGCTCAGGCCTCGAAATTGGGATGTTTGGGATATTTTGAAAACTGCAGGGGAGTTTGTGCAAAATGTGACTCACTGCCACTTTCAGTACTTGGCATATGTTGGGTATAAAAAGTCGTAATATCAAACTGTGAATACGTGCAGAGATCCAGACGTTGACTCCAAAATATGGCTCAGGCCTCGCTATTGGGATGTTTGGGATATTTTGAAAACTGCAGTTTTTTTTGGACAAATGTGACAAAAACAGCGCTTTCAGTACTTCGCATATGTTGGTTATAAAAAAGTCGTAATTTCAAACGGCGAATACGTGCAGAGAGCCAGAATTAGGCTCCAAAATGTGAATCAGGCCTTAAAATTGGGATGTTTGGGATATTTTGAAAACTGCAGGGAGGTTTGGGAGAAATGTGACTCACTACCGCTTTCAGTACTTCGCATATGATGGGTATAAAAAATCGTAATTTCAAACTACGTATACGTGCAGAGAGCCAGAATTTGGCTCCAAAATGTGAATCAAGCCTTAAAATTGGGATGTTTGGGATATTTGGAAAACTGCAAGGGGGATTGGGCCAAATGTGACCAAACGCCGCTTTCAGGGCTTGACATATGTTGGGTATAAAAAAGTCGCAATTTTAAACTGCGAATACGTGCAGAGAGCCAGAATTTGGCTCCAAAATCCGGCTCAGGCCTCGAAATTGGGATATTTGGGATATTTCGAAAACTGCAGAGGGAGTTTGTGCAGAATGTGACTAACTGCCACTTTCAGGAGTTAGCATATGTTGGGTATAAAAATTCGTAATTTCAATCTGCGAATACGTGCAAAGAGCCAGAATTTGGCTCCAAAATATGGCTCAGGCCTCAAAATTGGGATGTTTGGGATATTTTGAAAACTGCAGGGAGGTTTGGGACAAATGTGACGAAACGCCGCTTTCAGTTTTAGGCATATGTTGGGTATATAAATTCGTAATTTCAAACTGCGAATACGTGCAGAGAGCCAGAATTTGGCTCCAAAATATGGCTCATGCCTCGAAATTGGGATGTTTGGGATATTTTGAAAACTGCTGGGAGGTTTGGGACAAATGTAACCAATCGCCGCTTTCGGTTCTTGGCATATGTTGGGTATAAAATGTCGTAATTTCAAACCGCGAATACGTGCATAGAGCCAGAATTTGGCTCCAAAATATTGCTCAATCCTCAAAATTGGGATGTTTGAGATATTTTGAAAACTGCAGGGGGGGTTTTTGACAAATGTGACCAAACGCCGCTTTCAGTACTTGGCATATGTTGGGCATAAAAAAGTCGTAATTTCAAACTGCGAATACTTGCAGAAAGCTAGAATTTGGCTCCAAAATATTGTTCAGGCCTCGAAATTGTGATATTTGAGATATTTCAAAAACTGCAGGGGAGTTTGTGCGAAATGTGACTCACTGCTGCTTTAAGGACTTGGCATTTGTTGGGTATAAAATGTCGTAATTTCAAACCGCGAATACGTGCATAGAGCCAGAATTGGGCTCCAAAATATGGCTCAGGCCTCGAAATTGGGAAGTTTGGGATATTTTGAAAACTGCAAGTTTTTTTTGGACAAATGTGACCAAACGCCGCGTTCAGTACTTGGCATATGTTGGGTATAAAAAAGTCGTAATTTCAAACTGCGAATACGTGCAGAGCCAGAATTTGGTTCCATAATATGGCTCAGGCCTCGAAATTGGGATGTTTGGGATATTTTGAAAACTGCAGGGGAGTTTGTGCAAAATGTGACTCATTGCCACTTTCAGTACTTGGCATATGTTGGGTATAAAAAGTCTTAATATCAAACTGTGAATACGTGCAGAGATCCAGACGTTGACTCAAAAATATCGCTCAGGCCTCGATATTGGGATGTTTGGGATATTTTGAAAACTGCAAGGAGGTTTGGGACAAATGTGAAAAAACGGCGCTTTCAGTACTTGGCATATGTTGGGTATAAAAAGTCGTAATTTCAAACGGCGAATACGTGCAGAGAGCCAGAATTTGGCTCCAAAATGTGAATCAGGCCTTAAAATTAGGATGTTTAGGATATTTTGAAAACTGCAGGGAGGTTTGGGACAAATGTGACTCACTATTGCTTTCAGTATTTCGCATATATTGGGTATAAAAAATCGTAATTTCAAACTACGAATACGTGCAGAGAGCCAGAATTTGGCTCCAAAATGTGAATCAAGCCTTAAAATTGGAATGTTTGGGATATTTGGAAAACTGCAAGGGGGATTGGGCCAAATGTGACCAAACGCCGTTTTTAGGGCTTGGCATATGATGGGTATAAAAAAGTCGCAATTTTAAACTTCGAATACGTGCAGAGAGCCAGAATTTGGCTCCAAAATACGGCTCAGGCCTCGAAATTTGGATATTTGGGATATTTCGAAAAATGCAGAGGGAGTTTGTGCAGAATGTGACTAACTGCCCCTTTCAGGACTTAGAATATGTTGGGTATAAAAATTCGTATTTTCAATCTGCGAATACGTGCATAGAGCCAGAATTTGGCTCCAAAATATGGCTTAGGCCTCGAAATTGGGATGTTTGGGATATTTTGAAAACTGCAGGGAGGTTTGGGACAAATGTGACGAAACGCCGCTTTCAGTTTTTGGCATATGTTGGGTATATAAATTCGTAATTTCAAACTGAGAATACGTGCAGAGAGCCAGAATTTGGCTCCAAAATATGGCTCATGCCTCGAAATTGGGATGTTTGGGATATTTTAAAAACTGCGGGGGGGGTTTGGGACAAATGTGACCAAACGCCGCTTTCAGTACTTGGCATATGTTGGGTATAAAAAAGTGGTAATTTCAAACTGCGAATACGTGCAGAGAGCCAGAATTTGGCTCCAAAATATGGCTCAGGCCTCAAAATTAGGATATTTGGGATATTTCGAAAACTGCAGGTGAGTTTGTGCGAAATGTGACTCACTGCCGCTTTCAGGACTTGGCATATGTTGGGTATAAAATGTCGTAATTTCAAACCGCGAATACGTGCATAGAGCCAGAATTTGGCTTTAAAATATTGCTCAGGCCTCGAAATTGGGATGTTTGAGATATTTTGAAAACTGCAGGGGGGTTTTTTGACAAATGTGACCAAACGCCGCTTTCAGTACTTGGCATATGTTGGGCATAAAAAAGTCGTAATTTCAAACTGCGAATACGTGCAGAAAGCTAGAATTTGGCTCCAAAATATTGTTCAGGCCTCGAAATTGTGATATTTGGGATATTTCGAAAACTGCAGGGGAGTTTGGGCGAAATGTGACTCACTGCCGCTTGAAGGACTTGGCATATGTTGGGTATAAAATGTCGTAATTTCAAACCGCGAATACGTGCATAGAGCCAGAATTAGGCTCCAAAATATGGCTCAGGCCTCGAAATTGGGATGTTTGGGATATTTTGAAAACTGCAAGTTTTTTTTGGACAAATGTGACCAAACGCCGCGTTCAGTACTTGGCATATGTTGGGTATAAAAAATTCGTAATTTCAAACTGCGAATACCTGCAGAGAGCCAGAATTTGGCTCCAAAATATGGCTCAGGCCTAGAAATTGCGATATTTAGGATATTTCAAAAACTGCAGGGGAGTTTGTGCAAAATGTGACTCATTGCCGCTTTCAGGACTTGGCATATGTTGGGTATAAAAAGTCGTAATTTCAAACTGGGAATACGTGCATAGAGCCAGAATTTGGCTCCAAAATATTGCTGAGTCCTCGAAATTGTGATGTTTGGGATATTTCGAAAACTGCAGGGGGGTTTGGGACAAATATGACCAAACGCCGCTATCAGAACTTGGCATATGTTGGGTGTAAAAAGTCGTAATTTCAAACTGCGAATACGTGCAGAGAGCTTGAATTTGGATCCAAAATATGGCTCAGGCCTCGAAATTAGGATATTTGGGATATTTCGAAAACTGCAGGGGAGTTTGTGCGAAATGTGACACACTGCCTCTTTCAAGACTTGGCATATGTTGGGTATAAAATGTCGTAATTTCAAACCGCGAATACGTGCAGAGAGCTAATATTTGGTTCCAAAATATGGCTCAGGCCTCGAAATTGGGATGTTTGGGATATTTTGAAAACTGCAGGGGAGTTTGTGCAAAATGTGACTCACTGCCACTTTCAGTACTTGGCATATGTTGGGTATAAAAAGTCGTAATATCAAACTGTGAATACGTGCAGAGATCCAGACGTTGACTCCAAAATATGGCTCAGGCCTCGCTATTGGGATGTTTGGGATATTTTGAAAACTGCAGTTTTTTTTGGACAAATGTGACAAAAACAGCGCTTTCAGTACTTCGCATATGTTGGTTATAAAAAAGTCGTAATTTCAAACGGCGAATACGTGCAGAGAGCCAGAATTAGGCTCCAAAATGTGAATCAGGCCTTAAAATTGGGATGTTTGGGATATTTTGAAAACTGCAGGGAGGTTTGGGAGAAATGTGACTCACTACCGCTTTCAGTACTTCGCATATGATGGGTATAAAAAATCGTAATTTCAAACTACGTATACGTGCAGAGAGCCAGAATTTGGCTCCAAAATGTGAATCAAGCCTTAAAATTGGGATGTTTGGGATATTTGGAAAACTGCAAGGGGGATTGGGCCAAATGTGACCAAACGCCGCTTTCAGGGCTTGACATATGTTGGGTATAAAAAAGTCGCAATTTTAAACTGCGAATACGTGCAGAGAGCCAGAATTTGGCTCCAAAATCCGGCTCAGGCCTCGAAATTGGGATATTTGGGATATTTTGAAAACTGCAAGTTTTTTTTGGACAAATGTGACCAAACGCCGCGTTCAGTACTTGGCATATGTTGGGTATAAAAAATTCGTAATTTCAAACTGCGAATACCTGCAGAGAGCCAGAATTTGGCTCCAAAATATGGCTCAGGCCTAGAAATTGCGATATTTAGGATATTTCAAAAACTGCAGGGGAGTTTGTGCAAAATGTGACTCATTGCCGCTTTCAGGACTTGGCATATGTTGGGTATAAAAAGTCGTAATTTCAAACTGGGAATACGTGCATAGAGCCAGAATTTGGCTCCAAAATATTGCTGAGTCCTTGAAATTGTGATGTTTGGGATATTTCGAAAACTGCAGGGGGGTTTGGGACAAATATGACCAAACGCCGCTTTCAGAACTTGGCATATGTTGGGTGTAAAAAGTCGTAATTTCAAACTGCGAATACGTGCAGAGAGCTTGAATTTGGATCCAAAATATGGCTCAGGCGTCGAAATTAGGATATTTGGGATATTTCGAAAACTGCAGGGGAGTTTGTGCTAAATGTGATTCACTGCTGTTTTCAGGACTTGGCAAACGTTCGGTATAAAAATCGTATTTTCAAACTGCGAATACGTGCAGAGAGCCAGAATTTGGCTCCAAAATATGGCTCAGGTGTCGAAATTGGGATATTTCGGATATTTTGAAAACAGCAAGGGAACTTGTGCAAAATGTGACTCATTGCCGCTTTCAAGAATGGGCATATGTTGGGTATAAAAAGTCGTAATTTAAAACTACGAATACGTGCAGAGAGCCAGAATTTGGCTCTAAAATATGGCTCAGGCCTCGAAATTAGCATGTTTGGGATATTTTGAAAACTGCAGGGAGCTTTGGGACAAATGTGACCAAACGCCGCTTTCAATTCTTGGCATATGTTGGGCATAAAAAAGTCGCAATTTCAAACTGCGAATACGTGCAGAGAGCTAGAATTTGGCTCCAAAATATGGCTCAGGCCTCGAAATTATGATATTTTGGATATTTTGAAAACTGCAGGGGAGTTTGTGCAAAATGTGACTCACTGCTGCTTTCAGTACTTGGCATATGCTGGGTATAAAAAGTCGTAATTTCAAACTGCGACTACGTGCAGAGAGCCAGAATTTTGCTCCAAAATATGGCTCAGGCCTCGAAATTGGGATATTTGGAATATTTCGAAAACTGCAGGGGAGTTTGCTCAAAATGTGACTCACTGCCGCTTTCAGGACTTGGCATATGTTGGGTATAAAAAGTCGTAATTTCAAACTGCGAATACGTGCAGAGAGCCAGAATTTGGCTCCAAAATATGGCTCAGGCCTCGAAATTGGGATATTTGGAATATTTCGAAAACTGCAGGGGAGTTTGCACAAAATGTGACTCACTGCTGCTTTCATTACTTGGCATATGTTGGGTATAAAAAAGTCGTGTTTTCAAACTGCGAATACGTGCATAGAGCAAGAATTTGGCTCCAAAATATAGCTCAGGCCTCGAAATTGGGATGTTTAGGATATTTTGAAAACTGCAGGGAGGTTTGGGACAAGTATGACCAAACGCCGCTTTCAGTACTTGGCATATGTTGGGTATACAAATCCGTAATTTCAAACTGCGAATACGTGCAGAGAGCCAGAATTTGGCTCCAAAATATGGCTCAGGCCTCGAAATTGGGATGTTTGGAATATTTTGAAAACTGCAGGGGGGATTGAGACAAATGTGACCAAACGCATTGGCATATGTTGGGTATAAAAAAGTCGTAATTTCAAAATGCGAATACGTGCAGAGAGCCAGAATTTGGCTCCAAAAATAGCCTCAGGAATCGAAATTGGGATATTTGGGATATTTCGAAAACTGCAGGGGAGTTTGTGCAAAATGTGACTCACTGCCATTTTCAGGACTTGGCTTATATTGGGTATAAAAAGTCATAAATTCAATCTGCGAATACGTGCTTAGAGACAGAATTTGGCTCCAAAATATGGCTCATTCCTCGAAATTGGGATGTTCGGGATATTTTGAAAACTGCAGGGAGGTTTTGGACAAATATGACCAAACGTCGCTTTCAGTACTTCGCATATGTTGGGTATATAACACCGTAATTTCAAACTGCGAATACGTGCCGAGAGCCAGAATTTGGCTCCAAAATATGGCTCAGGCCTCGAAATTAGCATGTTTGGGATATTTTGAAAACTGCAGGGAGCTTTGGGACAAATGTGACCAAACGCCGCTTTCAGTACTTGGCCTAAGTTGGGTATAAAAAGTCGTAATTTCAAACTGCGAATACGTGCACAGAGCCAGAATTTAGCTCCAAAATATGGCTCAGGCCTTGAAATTGAGATGTTTGGGATATTTTGAAAACTGCAGGGGGGATTGGGACAGATGTGACCAAACGCTTAGTACTTGGCATATGTTGGGTATAAAAAGTCTCATTTTCAAACTGCGAATACGTGCAGAGAGCCAGAATTTGGCTACAAAATATGGCTCAGGCCTCGAAATTAGGATGTTTGGGATATTTTGAAAACTGCAGGGGAGTTTGCGCAAAATGTGACTCACTGCCACTTTCAGTACTTGGCATATGTTGGGTATAAAAAGTCGTAATATCAAAATATGAATACGTGCAGAGAGCCAGAATTTGGCTACAAAATATGGCTCAGGCCTCGAAATTGGGATGTTTGGGATATTTTGAAAACTGCAGGGGTGTTTGCGCAAAATGTGACTCACTGCCACTTTCAGTACTTGGCATATGTTGGGTTTAAAAAGTCGTAATATCAAAATATGAATACGTGCAGAGAGCCAGACGTTGGCTCCAAAATATGGCTCAGGCCTCGAAATTGAGATGTTTGGGATATTTTGAAAACTGCAGGGGGGATTGGGACAGATGTGACCAAACGCTGCTTTTAGTACTAGGCATATGTTGGGTATAAAAAGTCGTAATTTCAAACAGCGAATACGTGCAGAGAGCCAGAATTTGGCTCCAAAACATCGCTCAGGCCTCGAAATTTTGATGTTTGGGATATTTTGATAACTGCAGGGGGGATTGGGACAGATGTGACCAAACGCCGCTTTTAGTACTTGGCATATGTTGGGTATAAAAAGTCGTAATTTCAAACTGCGAATACGTGCAGAGAGCCAGAATTTGGCTACAAAATATGGCTCAGGCCTCGAAATTGGGATGTTTGGGATATTTTGAAAACTGCAGGGGGGAAGGAGACAAATGTGACCAAACGCATTGGCATATGTTGGGTATAAAAAAGTCGTAATTTCAAACTGCGAATACGTGCAGAGAGCTAGAATTTGGCTCCAAAATATGGCTCAGGCCTCGAAATTGGGATATTTTGGATATTTTGAAAACTGCAGGGGAGTTTGTGCAAAATGTGACTCACTGCTGCTTTCAGTACTTGGCATATGTTGGGTATAAAAAGTCGTGTTTTCAAACTGCGAATACGTGCAGAGAGCCAGAATTTGGCTCTAAAATATGGCTCAGGCCTCGAAATTAGCATGTTTGGGATATTTTGAAAACTGCAGGGAGCTTTGGGACAAATGTGACCAAACGCCGCTTTCAATTCTTGGCATATGTTGGGCATAAAAAAGTCGCAATTTCAAACTGCGAATACGTGCAGAGAGCTAGAATTTGGCTCCAAAATATGGCTCAGGCCTCGAAATTGGGATATTTTGGATATTTTGAAAACTGCAGGGGAGTTTGTGCAAAATGTGACTCACTGCTGCTTTCAGTACTTGGCATATGCTGGGTATAAAAAGTCGTAATTTCAAACTGCGACTACGTGCAGAGAGCCAGAATTTTGCTCCAAAATATGGCTCAGGCCTCGAAATTGGGATATTTGGAATATTTCGAAAACTGCAGGGGAGTTTGCACAAAATGTGACTCACTGCCGCTTTCAGGACTTGGCATATGTTGGGTATAAAAAGTCGTAATTTCAAACTGCGAATACGTGCAGAGAGCCAGAATTTGGCTCCAAAATATGGCTCAGGCCTCGAAATTGGGATATTTGGAATATTTCGAAAACTGCAGGGGAGTTTGCACAAAATGTGACTCACTGCTGCTTTCATTACTTGGCATATGTTGGGTATAAAAAAGTCGTGTTTTCAAACTGCGAATACGTGCATAGAGCAAGAATTTGGCTCCAAAATATGGCTCAGGCCTCGAAATTGGGATGTTTAGGATATTTTGAAAACTGCAGGGAGGTTTAGGACAAATATGACCAAACGCCGCTTTCAGTACTTGGCATATGTTGGGTATACAAAGCCATAATTTCAAACTGCGAATACGTGCAGAGAGCCAGAATTTGGCTCCAAAATATGGCTCAGGAAGCAAACTTGGGATATTTGGGATATTTTGAAAATTGCAGGGGAGTTTGTGCAAAATGTGACTCACTGCTGCTTTCAGTACTTGGAAGATGTTGGGTATAAAAAGTCGCATTTTCAAACTGTGAATACGTGCAGAGAGCCAGAATTTGGGTACAAAATTTTGCTCAGGCCTCGAAATTGGGATGTTTGGGATATTTTGAAAACTGCAGGGGAGTTTGCGCAAAATGTGACTCACTGCCACTTTCAGTACTTGGCATATGTTGGGTATAAAAAGTCGTAATATCAAAATATGAATACGTGCAGAGAGCCAGAATTTGGCTAAAAAACATGGCTCAGGCCTTGAAATTGGGATGTTTGGGATATTTTGAAAACTGCAGGGGAGTTTGCGCAAAATGTGACTCACTGCACTTTCAGTACTTGGCATATGTTGGGTATAAAAAGTCGTAATATCAAAATATGAATACGTGCATAGAGCCAGACGTTGGCTCCAAAATATGACTCAGGCCTCGATATTGGGATGTTTGGGATATTTAGAAAACTGCAGGGAGGTTTGGGACAAATGTTACCAAACGTCGCTTTCAGTACTTGGCATATGTTGGGCATAAAAAAGTCGCAATTTCCAACTGCGAATACGTGCAGAGAGCCAGAATTTGGCTCCAAAACATGGCTCAATCCTCGAAATTGTGATATTTTGGATGTATTGAAAAAGCAGGGGAGTTTGTGCAAAATGTGACTCACTGCTGCTTTCAGTACTTGGCATATGTTGGGTATAAAACTCGTAATTTCAAACTGCGAATACGTGCAGAGAGCCAGAATTTGGCTCCAAAATATGGCTCAATCCTCGAAATTGGGATATTTGAAATATTTCGAAAACTGCAGGGGAGTTTGTGCAAAATCTGACTCACTGCCGCTTTCAGGACTTAGAATATGTTAGGTATAAAAAGTCGTTATTTCAAACTGCGAATACGTGCAGAGAGCCAGAATTTGGCTCCAAAATATGGCTCAGGCCTCGAAATTGAGATGTTTGGGATATTTTGAAAACTGCAGGGGGGATTGGGACAGATGTGACCAATCGCCGCTTTTACTACTTGGCATATGTTGGGTATAAAAAGTCGTAATTTCAAACTGCGAATACGTGCAGAGAGCCAGAATTTGACTACAAAATATGGCTCAGGCCTCGAAATTGGGATGTTTGGGATATTTTGAAAACTGCAGGGGGGATTGAGACAAATGTGACCAAACGCATTGGCATATGTTGTGTATAAAAAAGTTGTAATTTCAAACTGCGAATACCTGCAGTGAGCCAGAATTTGGCTCCAAAATATGGCACAGGCCTCGAAATTGGTATGTTTGGGATATTTTGAAAACTGCAGGGGGGATTGAGACAAATGTGACCAAACGCATTGGTATATGTTGGGTATAAAAAAGTCGTAATTTCAAACTGCGAATACGTGCATAGAGCCAGAATTTGGCTGCAAAATATGGCTCAGGCCTCGAAATTGGGATGTTTAGGATATTTTGAAAACTGCAGGGAGGTTTGGGACAAATATGACCAAACGCTGCTTTCAGTACTTGGCATATGTTGGGTATATAAAGCCAAAATTTCAAACTGCGAATACGTGCAGAGAGCTAGAATTTGGCTGCAAAATATGGCTCAGGCCTCGAAATTGGGATGTTTGGGATATTTTGAAAACTGCAGGGAAGTTTGCGCAAATTGTGACTCACTGCCACTTTCAGTACTTGGCATATGTGGGGTATAAAAAGTCGTAATATCAAAATATGAATACGTGCAGAGAGCTAGACGTTGGCTCCAAATTATGACTCAGGCCTCGATATTGGGATGTTTGGGATATTTAGAAAATTGCAGGGAGGATTGGGACAAATGTGACCAAACGCCGCTTTCAGTACTTGGCGTATGTTGGGTATAAAAAAGTCGCAATTTCAAACTGCGAATACGTACAAAGAGCCAGAATTTGGCTCCAAAATATGGCTCAGGCCTCGAAATTGGGATATTTGGAATATTTTGAAATTTGCAGGTGAGTTTGTGCAAAATGTGACTCACTGCTGCTTTCAGTACTTGGCATATGTTGGGTATATAAAACCATAATTTCGAACTGCGAATACGTGCAGAGAGCCAGAAATTGGCTCCAAAATATGGCTCAGGCCTCGAAATTGGGATGTTTGGGATATTTTGAAAACTGCAGGGGGGAAGGAGACAAATGTGAAAAACGCATTGGCATATGTTGGGTATAAAAAAGTCGTGTTTTCAAACTGCGAATACGTGCAGAGAGCCAGACTTTTGCTCCAAAATATGGCTCAGGCCTCGAAATTGGGATATTTGGAATATTCCGAAAACTGCAGGGGAGTTTGTGCAAAATGTGACTCACTGCCGCTTTCAGTACTTGGCATATGTTGGGTATAAAAAAGTCGTGTTTTCAAACTGCGAATACGTGCGTAGAGCCAGAATTTGGCTCCAAAATATGGCTCAGGCATCGAAATTGGGATATTTGAGATATTTTGAAAACTGCAGGGAAGTTTGTGCAACATGTGACTCACTGCTGCTTTCAGTACTTGGAAGATGTTGGGTATAAAAGTCGTAATTTCAAACTGCGAATACGTGCAGAGAGCCAGAATCTTGATACAAAATATGGCTCAGGCCTCGAAATTGGGATGTTTGGGATATTTTGAAAACTGCAGGGGAGTTTGCGCAAATTGTGACTCACTGCCACTTTCAGTACTTGGCATATGTTGGGTATAAAAAGTCGTAATATCAAAATATGAATACGTGCAGAGAGCCAGACGTTGGCTCCAAATTATGACTCAGGCCTCGATATTGGGATGTTTGGGAGATTTAGAAAATTGCAGGGAGGATTGGGACAAATGTGTCCAAAAGCCGCTTTCAGAACTTGGCATATGTTGGGTATAAAAAAGTCGCAATTTGAAACTGCGAATACGTGCATAGAGCCAGAATTTGGCTCCAAAACATGGCTAAGGCCTCGAAATTGGGATATTTGGGATATTTTAAAAACTGCAGGGGAGTTTGTGCAAAATGTGACTCACTGCTGCTTTCAGTACTAGGCATATATTGGGTATAAAAAGTCGTAATTTCAAACTGCGAATACGTGCAGAGAGCCAGAATTTGGCTCCAAAATATGGCTCAGGCCTCGAAATTGGGATAATTGGGATATTTCGAAAACTGCAGGGGAGTTTGTGCAAAATGTGATTCACTGCCACTTTCAGTACTTGGCATATGTTGGGTATATAAAAGTCGTGTTTTCAAACTGCGAATACGTGCATAGAGCAAGAATTTGGCTCCAAAATATGGCTCAGGCCTCGAAATTGGGATGTTTAGGATATTTTGAAAACTGCAGGGAGGTTTGGAACAAATATGACCAAACGCCGCTCTCAGTACTTGGCATATGTTGGGTATATAAAGCCATAATTTCAAACTGCGAATACATGCAGAGAGCCAGAATTTGGCCCCAAAATATAACTCAGGCCTCGAAAATGGGATGTTTGGTATATTTTGAAAACTGCAGGGGGGATTGAGACAAATGTGACCAAACGCATTGGCATATGTTGGGTATAAAAAATTCGTAATAACAAAATGCGAATACGTGCAGAGAGCCAGAATTTGGCTACAAAATATGGCTCAGGCCTCGAAATTCGGATGTTTGGGATATTTTGAAAACTGCAGGGGAGTTTGCGCAAATTGTGACTTACTGCCACTTTCAGTACTTGGCATATGTTGGGTATAAAAAGTCATAAATTCAATCTGCGAATACGTGCATAGAGCCAGAATTTGGCTCCAAAATATGGCTCAAGCCTCGAAATTGGGATGTTCGGGATATTTTGAAAACTGCAGGGAGGTTTGGGACAAATATAACCAAACGTCGCTTTCAGTACTTGGCATATGTTGGGTATATAAAACCCTAATTTCGAACTGCGAATACGTGCAGAGAGCCAGAAATTGGCCCCAAAATATGGCTCAGGCCTCGAAATTGGGATGTTTGGGATATTTTGAAAACTGCAGGGGGGAAGGAGACAAATGTGACCAAACGCATTGGCATATGTTGGGTATAAAAAAGTCGTGTTTTCAAACTGCGAATACGTGCAGAGAGCCAGAATTTTGCTCCAAAATATGGCTCAGGCATCGAAATTGGGATATTTGAGATATTTTGAAAACTGCAGGGAAGTTTGTGCAACATGTGACTCACTGCTGCTTTCAGTACTTGGAAGATGTTGGGTATAAAAGTCGTAATTTAAAACTGCGAATACGTGCAGAGAGCCAGAATCTGGCTACAAAATATGGCTCAGGCCTCGAAATTGAGATGTTTGGGATATTTTGAAAACTGCAGGGTAGTTTGCGCAAATTGTGACTCACTGTCACTTTCAGTACTTGGCATATGTTGGGTATAAAAAGTCGTAATATCAAAATATGAATACGTGCAGAGAGCCAGACGTTGGCTCCAAATTATGACTCAGGCCTCGATATTGGGATGTTTGGGAGATTTAGAAAATTGCAGGGAGGATTGGGACAAATGTGATCAAACGCCGCTTTCAGAACTTGGCATATGTTGGGTATAAAAAAGTCGCAATTTGAAACTGCAAATACGTGCATAGAGCCAGAATTTGGCTCCAAAACATGGCTAAGTCCTCGAAATTGGGATATTTGGGATATTTTGAAAACTGCAGGGGAGTTTGTGCAAAATGTGACTCACTGCTGCTTTCAGTACTTGGAAGATGTTGGGTATAAAAGTCGTAATTTCAAACTGCGAATACGTGCAGAGAGCCAGAATTTGGCTACAAAATATGGCTCAGGCCTCGAAATTGGGATGTTTGGGATATTTTAAAAAATGCAGGGGAATTTGCGCAAATTGTGACTCATTGCCACTTTCAGTACTTGGCATATGTTGGGTATAAAAAATTCGCAATTTCAAACTGCGAATACGTGCAAAGAGCCAGAATTTGGCTCCAAAACATGGCTAAGACCTCGAAATTGGGATATTTGGGATATTTTAAAAACTGCAGGTGAGTTTGTGCAAAATGTGACTCACTGCTGCTTTCAGTACTAGGCATATATTGGGTATAAAAAGTCGTAATTTCAAACTACGAATACGTGCAGAGAGCCAGAATTTGGCTCCAAAATATGGCTCAGGCCTTGAAATTGGGATATTTAGGATATTTCGAAAACTGCAGGGGAGTTTGTGCAAATTGTGACTCACTGCCACTTTCAGTACCTGGCATATGTTGGGTATAAAAAGTCGTAATATCAAAATATGAATACGTGCAGAGAGCCAGACGTTGGCTCCAAATTATGACTCAGGCCTCGATATTGGGATGTTTGGGATATTAAGAAAATTGCAGGGAGGATTGGGACAAATGTGACCAAACGCCGCTATCAGTACTTGGCATATGTTGGTTATAAAAAGTCGCAATTTCAAACTGCGAATACGTGCAAAGAGCCAGAATTTGGCTCCAAAACATGGCTAAGGCTTCGAAATTGGGATATTTGGGATATTTCGAAAACTGCAGGGGAGTTTGTGCAAAATGTGACTCACTGCCACTTTCAGGACTTGGCATATGTTGGGTATAAAAAGTCATAAATTCAATCTGCGAATACGTGCATAGAGCCAGAATTTGGCTCCAAAATATGGCTCAAGCCTCGAAATTGGGATGTTCGGGATATTTTGAAAACTGCAGGGAGGTTTGGGGCAAATATGACCAAACGTCGCTTTCAGTACTTGGCATATGTTGGGTATATAAAACCATAATTTCGAACTGCGAATACGTGCAGAGAGCCAGAAATTGGCTCCAAAATATGGCTCAGGCCTCGAAATTGGGATGTTTGGGATATTTTGAAAACTGCAGGGGGGAAGGAGACAAATGTGACCAAACGCATTGGCATATGTTGGGTATAAAAAAGTCGTGTTTTCAAACTGCGAATACGTGCAGAGAGCCAGACTTTTGCTCCAAAATATGGCTCAGGCCTCGAAATTGGGATATTTGGAATATTTCGAAAACTGCAGGGGAGTTTGTGCAAAATGTGACTCACTGCCGCTTTCAGTACTTGGCATATGTTGGGTATAAAAAAGTCGTGTTTTCAAACTGCGAATACGTGCATAGAGCCAGAATTTGGCTCCAAAATATGGCTCAGGCATCGAAATTGGGATATTTGAGATATTTTGAAAACTGCAGGGAAGTTTGTGCAACATGTGACTCACTGCTGCTTTCAGTACTTGGAAGACGTTGGGTATAAAAGTCGTAATTTCAAACTGCGAATACGTGCAGAGAGCCAGAATCTGGATACAAAATATGGCTCAGGCCTCGAAATTGGGATGTTTGGGATATTTTGAAAACTGCAGGGGAGTTTGCGCAAATTGTGACTCACTGCCACTTTCAGTACTTGGCATATGTTGGGTATAAAAAGTCGTAATATCAAAATATGAATACGTGCAGAGAGCCAGACGTTGGCTCCAAATTATGACTCAGGCCTCGATATTGGGATGTTTGGGAGATTTAGAAAATTGCAGGGAGGATTGGGACAAATGTGACCAAAAGCCGCTTTCAGAACTTGGCATATGTTGGGTATAAAAAATTCGCAATTTGAAACTGCGAATACGTGCATAGAGCCAGAATTTGGCTCCAAAACATTGCTAAGGCCTCGAAATTGGGATATTTGGGATATTTTAAAAACTGCAGGGGAGTTTGTGCAAAATGTGACTCACTGCTGCTTTCAGTACTAGGCATATATTGGGTATAAAAAGTCGTAATTTCAAACTGCGAATACGTGCAGAGAGCCAGAATTTGGCCCCAAAATATGGCTCAGGCCTCGAAATTGGGATATTTGGGATATTTCGAAAACTGCAGGGGAGTTTGTGCAAAATGTGATTCACTGCCACTTTCAGTACTTGGCATATGTTGGGTATATAAAAGTCGTGTTTTCAAACTGCGAATACGTGCATAGAGCAAGAATTTGGCTCCAAAATATGGCTCAGGCCTCGAAATTGGGATGTTTAGGATATTTTGAAAACTGCAGGGAGGTTTGGAACAAATATGACCAAACGCCGCTCTCAGTACTTGGCATATGTTGGGTATATAAAGCCATAATTTCAAACTGCGAATACATGCAGAGAGCCAGAATTTGGCTCCAAAATATAGCTCAGGCCTCGAAAATGGGATGTTTGGTATATTTTGAAAACTGCAGGGGGGAATGAGACAAATGTGACCAAACGCATTGGCATATGTTGGGTATAAAAAATTCGTAATAACAAAATGCGAATACGTGCAGAGAGCCAGAATTTGGCTACAAAATATGGCTCAGGCCTCGAAATTGGGATGTTTGGGATATTTTGAAAACTGCAGGGGAGTTTGCGCAAATTGTGACTCACTGCCACTTTCAGTACTTGGCATATGTTGGGTATAAAAAGTCGTAATATCAAAATATGAATACGTGCAGAGAGCCAGACGTTGGCTCCAAATTATGACTCAGGCCTCGATATTGGGATGTTTGGGATATTTAGAAAATTGCAGGGAGGATTGGGACAAATGTGACCAAACGCCGGTTTCAGTACTTGGCATATGTTGGGTATAAAAAAGTCGCAATTTCAAACTGCGAATACGTGCAAAGAGCCAGAATTTGGCTCCAAAACATGGCTAAGGCTTCGAAATTGGGATATTTGGGATATTTTAAAAACTGCAGGTGAGTTTGTGCAAAATGTGACTCACTGCTGCTTTTAGTACTAGGCATATATTGGGTATAAAAAGTTGTATTTTCAAACTGCGAATACGTGCAGAGAGCCAGAATTTGGCTCCAAAATATGGCTCGGGCCTCGAAATTGGGATATTTGGGATATTTCGAAAACTGCAGGGGAGTTTGTGCAAAATGTGACTCACTGCCACTTTCAGGACTTGGCATATGTTGGGTATAAAAAGTCATAAATTCAATCTGCGAATACGTGCATAGAGCCAGAATATGGCTCCAAAATATGGCTCAAGCCTCGAAATTGGGATGTTCGGGATATTTTGAAAACTGCAGGGAGGTTTGGGACATATATGACCAATCGCCGCTTTTACTACTTGGCATATGTTGGGTATAAAAAGTCGCAATTTCAAACTGCGAATACGTGCAGAGAGCCAGAATTTGGCTACAAAATATTGCTCAGGCCTCGAAATTGGGATGTTTGGGATATTTTGAAAACTGCAGGGGGGATTGAGACAAATGTGACCAAACGCATTGGCATATGTTGGGTATAAAAAAGTCGCAATTTCAAACTGCGAATACGTGCAGAGAACCAAAATTTGGCTCCAAAATATGGCTCAGGCCTCGAAATTGGGATATTTGGGATATTTTGAAAACTGCAGGGGAGTTTGTGCAAAATGTGACTCACTGCTGCTTTCAGTACTTGGAAGATGTTGGGTATAAAAGTCGTAATTTCAAACTGCGAATACGTGCAGAGAGCCAGAATTTGGCTACAAAATATGGCTCAGGCCTCGAAATTGGGATGTTTGGGATATTTTAAAAAATGCAGGGGAATTTGCGCAAATTGTGACTCATTGCCACTTTCAGTACTTGGCATATGTTGGGTATAAAAAATTCGCAATTTCAAACTGCGAATACGTGCAAAGAGCCAGAATTTGGCTCCAAAACATGGCTAAGGCCTCGAAATTGGGATATTTGGGATATTTTAAAAACTGCAGGTGAGTTTGTGCAAAATGTGACTCACTGCTGCTTTCAGTACTAGGCATATATTGGGTATAAAAAGTCGTAATTTCAAACTACGAATACGTGCAGAGAGCCAGAATTTGGCTCCAAAATATGGCTCAGGCCTCGAAATTGGGATATTTGGGATATTTCGAAAACTGCAGGGGAGTTTGTGCAAAATGTGACTCACTGCTGCTTTCAGTACTAGGCATATATTGGGTATAAAAAGTCGTAATTTCAAACTACGAATACGTGCAGAGAGCCAGAATCTGGCTACAAAATATGGCTCAGGCCTCGAAATTGGGATGTTTGGGATATTTTGAAAACTGCAGGTGAGTTTGCGCAAATTGTGACTCACTGCCACATTCATTACTTGGCATATGTTGGGTATAAAAAGTCGTAATATCAAAATATGAATACGTGCAGAGAGCCAGACGTTGGCTCCAAATTATGACTCGGGCCTCGATATTGGGATGTTTGGGAGATTTAGAAAATTGCAGGGAGGATTGGGACAAATTTGACCAAACGCCGCTTTCAGTACTTGGCATATGTTGGGTATAAAAAAGTCGCAATTTCAAACTGCGAATACGTGCAAAGAGCTAGAATTTAGCTCCAAATCATGGCTAAGGCGTCGAAATTGGGATATTTGGGATATTTTAAAAACTGCAGGGGAGTTTGTGCAAAATGTGACTCACTGCTGCTTTCAGTACTAGGCATATATTGGGTATAAAAAGTCGTAATTTCAAACTGCGAATACGTGCAGAGAGCCAGAATTTGGCTACAAAATATGGCTCAGGCCTCGAAATTGAGATGTTTGGGATATTTTGAAAACTGCAGGGCAGTTTGTGCAAAATGTGACTAACAGCTGCTTTCAGTACTTGGCATATGTTGGGTATAAAACTCGTAATTTCAAACTGCGAATACGTGCAGAGAGCCAGAATTTGGCTCCAAAATATGGCTCAGGCCTCGAAATTGGGATATTTGGAACATTTCGAAAACTGCAGGGGAGTTTGTGCAAAATGTGACTCACTGCTGCTTTCAGGACTTGGCATATGTTGGGTATAAAAAGTCGTAATTTCAAACTGCGAATACGTGCAAAGAGCCAGAATTTGGCCCCAAAATTTGGCTCAGGCCTCGAAATTGAGATGTTTGGGATATTTTGAAAACTGCAGGGGGGATTGGGACAATTGTGACCAAACGCCGCTTTTACTACTTGGCATATGTTGGGTATAAAAAGTCGTAATTTCAAACTGCGAATACGTGCAGAGAGCCAGAATTTGGCTACAAAATATGGCTCAGGCCTCGAAATTGGGATGTTTGGGATATTTTGAAAACTGCAGGGGGGATTGAGACAAATGTGACCAAACGCATTGGCATATGTTGGGTATAAAAAAGTCGTAATTTCAAACTGCGAATAAGTGCAAAGAGCCAGAATTTAACTCCAAAACATGGCTAATGTCTCGAAATTGGGATATTTGGGATATTTTAAAAACTGCAGGTGAGTTTGTGCAAAATGTGACTCACTGCTGCTTTCAATACTAGGCATATATTGGGTATAAAAAGTCGTAATTTCAAACTGCGAATACTTGCAGAGAGCCAGAATTTGGCTCCAAAATATGGCTCAGGCCTCGAAGTTGGGATATTTGGGATATTTCGAAAACTGCAGGGGAGTTTGTGCAAATTGTGACTCACTGCCACTTTCAGTACCTGGCATATGTTGGGTATAAAAAGTCGTAATATCAAAATATGAATACGTGCAGAGAGCCAGACGTTGGCTTCATATTATGACTCAGGCCTCGATATTGGGATGTTTGGGATATTTAGAAAATTGCAGGGAGGATTGGGACAAATGTGACCAAGCGCCGCTATCAGTACTTGGCATATGTTGGGAATAAAAAAGTCGCAATTTCAAACTGCGAATACGTGCAAAGAGCTAGAATTTAGCTCCAAAACATGGCTAAGGCCTCGAAATTGGGATTTTTGGGATATTTTAAAAACTGCTGGTGAGTTTGTGCAAAATGTGTCTCACTGCTGCTTTCAGTATTAGGCATATATTGGGTATAAAAATTCGTAGTTTCAAACTGCGAATACGTGCAGAGAGCCAGAATTTGGCTCCAAAATATGGCTCAGGCCTCGAAATTGGGATATTTGGGATACTTCGAAAACTGCAGGGGAGTTTGTGCAAATTGTGACTCAATGCCACTTTCAGGACTTGGCATATGTTGGGTATAAAAAGTCATAAATTCAATCTGCGAATACATGTATAGAGCCAGAATTTGGCTCCAAAATATGGCTCAGGCCTCGAAATTGGGATGTTCGGGATATTTTGAAAACTGCAGGGAGGTTTGGGACAAATATGACCAAACGTCGCATTCAGTACTTGGCATATGTTGGGTATATAAAACCATAATTTCAAACTGCGAATACGTGCAGAGAGCCAGAATTTGGCTCCAAAATATGGCTCGGGCCTCGAAATTAGCATGTTTGGGATATTTGGAAAACTGCAGGGAGCTTTGGGACAAATGTGACCAAACGCCGCTTTCAGTACTTGGCATAAGTTGGGTATAAAAATTCGTAATTTCAAACTGCGAATACGTGCAGAGAGCCTGAATTTGGCTCCAAAATATGGCTCAGGCCTTGAAATTGAGATGTTTGGGATATTCTGAAAACTGCAGGGGGGATTGTGACAGATGAGACCAAACACCGCTTTTAGTACTTGGCATATGTTGGGTATAAAAATTCGTAATTTCAAACTGCGAATACGTGCAGAGAGCCAGAATTTGGCTACAAAATATGGCTCGGGCCTCGAAATTGGGATTTTTGGGATATTTTGAAAACTGCAGGGGAGTTTGCGCAAAATGTGACTCACTGCCACTTTCAGTACTTGGCATATGTTGGGTATAAAAAGTCGTAATATCAAAATATGAATACGTGCAGAGAGCCAGAATTTGGCTACAATATATGGCTCAGGCCTCGAAATTGGGATATTTGGGATATTTCGAAAACTGCAGGGGAGTTTGTGCAAATTGTGACTCACTGCCACTTTCAGTACCTGGCATATGTTGGGTATTAAAAGTCGTAATATCAAAATATGAATACGTGCAGAGAGCCAGACGTTGGCTCCAAATTATGACTCAGGCGTCGATATTGGGATGTTTGGGATATTTAGAAAATTGCAGGGAGGATTGGGACAAATGTGACCAAACGCCGCTTTCAGTACTTGGCATATGTTGGGTATAAAAAAGTCGCAATTTCAAACTGCGAATACGTGCAAAGAGCTAGAATTTAGCTCCAAAACATGGCTAAGGCTTCGAAATTGGGATGTTTGGGATATTTTGAAAACTGCAGGGGAGTTTGCACAAAATGTGACTCACTGCCACTCTCAGTACTTGGCATATGTTGGGTATAAAAAGTCGTAATATTAAAATATGAATACGTGCAGAGAGCCAGACGTTGGCTCGAAAATATGACTCAGGCCTCGATATTGGGATGTTTGGGATATTTAGAAAACTGCAGGGAGGTTTGGGACAAATGTTACCAAACGCCGCTTTCAGTACTTGGCATTTGTTGGGCATAAAAAAGTCGCAATTTCAAACTGCGAATACGTGCAGAGAGCCAGAATTTGGCTCCAAAACATGACAAAGGCCTCGAAATTGGGATATTTGGGATATTTTGAAAACTGCAGGGGAGTTTGTGCAAAATATGACTCACAGCTGCTTTCAGTACTTGGTATATTTTGGGTATAAAACTCTTAATTTCAAAATGCGAATACGTGCAGAGAGCCAGAATTTGGCTACAAAATATGGCTCAGGCCTCGAAATTGGGATGTTTGGGATATTTTAAAAAATGCAGGGGAGTTTGCGCAAATTGTGACTCACTGCCACTTTCAGTACTTGGCATATGTTGGGTATAAAAAATCGTAATATCAAAATATGAATACGTGCAGAGAGCCAGACGTTGGCTCCAAATTATGACTCAGGCCTCGATATTGGGATGTTTGGGATATTTAGAAAATTACAGGGAGGATTGGGACAAATGTGACCAAACGCCGCTTTCAGTACTTGGCATATGTTGGGTATAAAAAAGTCGCAATTTCAAACTGCGAATACGTGCAAAGAGCCAGAATTTGGCTCCAAAATATGGCTAAGGCCTCGAAATTGGGATATTTGGGATATTTTAAAAACTGCAGGTGAGTTTGTGCAAAATGTGACTCACTGCTGCTTTCAGTACTAGGCATATATTCGGTATAAAAAGTCGTAATTTCAAACTGCGAATACGTGCAGAGAGCCAGAATTTGGCTCCAAAATATGGCTCAGGCCTGGAAATTGGGATATTTGGGATACTTCGAAAACTGCAGGGGAGTTTGTGCAAATTGTGACTCACTGCCACTTTCAGTACCTGGCATATGTTGGGTATAAAAAGTCGTAATATCAAAATATGAATACGTGCAGAGAGCCAGACGTTGGCTCCAAATTATGACTCAGGCCTCGATATTGGGATGTTTGAGATATTTAGAAAATTGCAGGGAGGATTGGGACAAATGTGACCAAACGCCGCTTTCAGTTCTTGGCATATGTTGGGTATAAAAAAGTCACAATTTCAAACTGCGAATACGTGCAGAGAGCCAGAATTTGGCTCCAAAATATGGCTCAGGCCACGAAATTGGGATATTTGGGATATTTCGAAAACTGCAGGGGAGTTTGTGCAAAATGTGACTCACAGCCACTTTCAGGACTTGGGATATGTTGGGTATAAAAAGTCATAAATTCAATCTGCGAATACGTGCATAGAGCCAGAATTTGGCTCCAGGCCTCGAAATTGGGATGTTCGCGATATTTTGAAAACTGCAGGGAGGTTTGGGACAAATATGACCAAACGTCGCTTTCAGTACTTGGCATATGTTGGGTATATAAAACCGTAATTTCAAACTGCGAATACGTGCAGAGAGCCAGAATTTGGCTCCAAAATATGGCTCGGGCCTCGAAATTAGCATGTTTGGGATATTCTGAAAACTGCAGGGGGGATTGTGACAGATGAGACCAAACGCCGCTTTTAGAACTTGGCATATGTTGGGTATAAAAAGTCGTAATTTCAAACTGCGAATACGTGCAGAGAGCCAGAATTTGGCTACAAAATATGGCTCAGGCCTCGAAATTGGGATTTTTGGGATATTTTGAAAACTGCAGGGGAGTTTGCGCAAAATGTGACTCACTGCCACTTTCAGTACTTGGCATATGTTGGGTATAAAAAGTCGTAATATCAAAATATGAATACGTGCAGAAAGCCAGAATTTGGCTACAAAATATGGCTCAGGCCACGAAATTGGGTTGTTTGGGATATTTAGAAAACTGCAAGGAGGTTTGGGACAAATGTTACCAAACGCCGCTTTCAGTACTTGGCATATGTTCGGCATAAAAAAGTCGCAATTTCAAACTGCGAATACGTGCAGAGAGCCAGAATTTGGCTCCAAAACATGACAAAGGCCTCGAAATTGGGATATTTGGGATATTTTGAAAACTGCAGGGGAGTGTGTGCAAAATGTGACTCACAGCTGCTTTCAGTACTTGGTATATGTTGGGTATAAAACTCGTAATTTCAAACTGCGAATACGTGCAGAGAGCCAGAATTTGGCTCTAAAATATGGCTCAGGCCTCGAAATTGGGATATTTGGAATATTTCGAAAACTGCAGGGGAGTTTGTGCAAAATGTGACTCACTGCCGCTTTCAGGACTTGGCATATGTTGGGTATAAAAAGTCGTAATTTCAAACTGCGAATACGTGCAGAGAGCCAGAATTTGGCTCCAAAATATGGCTCAGGTCTCGAAATTGAGATGTTTGGGATATTTTGAAAACTGCAGGGGGGATTGGGACAGATGTGACCAAACGCCGCTTTTACTACTTGGCATATGTTGGGTATAAAAAGTCGTAATTTCAAACTGCGAATACGTGCAGAGAGCCAGAATTTGGCTACAAAATATGGCTCAGGCCTCGAAATTGGGATGTTTGGGATATTTTGAAAACTGCAGGGGGGATTGAGACAAATGTGACCAAACGCATTGGCATATGATGGGTATAAAAAAGTCGTAATTTCAAACTGCGAATACGTGCAGAGAGCCAGAATTTGGCTACAAAATATGGCTCAGGCCTCGAAATTGGGATATTTGGGATATTTTGAAAACTGCAAGGGAGTTTGCGCAAAATGTGACTCACTGCTGCTTTCAGTACTTGGAAGATGTTGGGTATAAAAGTCGTAATTTCAAACTGCGAATACGTGCTGAGAGCCAGAATTTGGCTACAAAATATGGCTCAGGCCTCGAAATTGGGATGTTTGGGATATTTTAAAAAATGCAGAGGAGTTTGCGCAAATTGTGACTTACTGCCACTTTCAGTTCTTGGCATATGTTGGGTATAAAAAATCGTAATATCAAAATATGAATACGTGCAGAGAGCCAGACGTTGGCTCCAAATTATGACTCAGGCCTCGATATTGGGATGTATGGGATATTTAGAAAATTGCAGGAAGGATTGGGACAAATGTGACCAAACGCCGCTTTCAGTACTTGGCATATGTTGGGTATAAAAAAGTTGCAATTTCAAACTGCGAATACGTGCAAAGAGCCAGAATTTGGCTCCAAAACATGGCTAAGGCCTCGAAATTGGGGTATTTGGGATATTTTAAAAACTGCAGGTGAGTTTGTGCAAAATGTGACTCACAGCTGCTTTCAGTACTAGGCATATATTGGGTATAAAAAGTCGTAATTTCAAACTGCGAATACGTGCAGAGAGCCAGTATTTGGCTCCAAAATATGACTCAGGCCTCGAAATTGGGATATTTGGGATATTTCGAAAACTGCAGGGGAGTTTGCGCAAAATGTGACTCACTGCTAATTTCAGTACTTGGCATATGTTGGGTATAAAAAGTCGTAATATCAAAATATGAATACGTGCAGAGAGCCAGACGTTGGCTCGAAAATATGACTCAGGCCTCGATATTGGGATGTTTGGGATATTTTTAAAACTGCAAGGAGGTTTGGGACAAATGTTACCAAACGCCGCTTTCAGTACTTGGCATATGTTGGGCATAAAAAAGTCGCAATTTCAAACTGCGAATACGTGCAGAGAGCCAGAATTTGGCTCCAAAACATGACAAAGGCCTCGAAATTGGGATATTTGGGATATTTTGAAAACTGCAGGGGAGTTTGTGCGAAATATGACTCACAGCTGCTTTCAGTACTTGGTATATGTTGGGTATAAAACTCGTAATTTCAAACTGCGAATACGTGCAGAGAGCCAGAATTTGGCTCTAAAATATGGCTCAGGCCTCGAAATTGGGATATTTGGAATATTTCGAAAACTGCAGGGGAGTTTGTGCAAAATGTGACTCGCTTCCGCTTACAGGACTTGGCATATGTTGGGTATAAAAATTCGTAATTTCTAACTGCAAATACGTGCAGAGAGCCAGAATTTGGCTACAAAATATGGCTCAGGCCTCGAAATTGGGATATTTGGGATATTTTGAAATCTGCAGGGGAGTTTGTGCCAAATGTGACTCACTGCTGCTTTCAGTACTTGGAAGATGTTGGGTACAAAAGTCGTAATTTCAAACTGCGAATACGTGCAGAGAGCCAGAATTTTGCTACAAAATATGGCTCAGGCCTCGAAATTTTGATATTTGGGATATTTTGAAAACTGCAGGGAAGTTTGTGCAAATTGTGACTCACTGCCACTTTCAGTACTTGGCATATGTTGGGTATAAAATTTCGTAATATCAAAATATGAATACGTGCAGAGAGCCAGACGTTGGCTCCAAAATATGGCTAAGGCCTCGAAATTGGGGTATTTGGGATATTTTAAAAACTGCAGGTGAGTTTGTGCAAAATGTGAATCACTGCTGCTTTCAGTATTAGGCATATATTGGGTATAAAAATTCGTAATTTCAGACTGCGAATACGTGCATAGAGCTAGAATTTGGCTCCAAAATATGGCTCAGGCCTCGAAATTGGGATGTTCGGGATATTTTGAAAACTGCAGGGAGGTTTGGGACAAATATGACCAAACGTCGCTTTCAGTACTTGGCATATGTTGGGTATATAAAACCGTAATTTCAAACTGTGAATACGTGCAGAGAGCCAGAATTTGGCTCCAAAATATGGCTCGGGCCTCGAAATTAGCATGTTTGGGATATTTGGAAAACTGCAGGGAGGTTTGGGACAAATGTTACCAAACGCCGCTTTCAGTACTTGGCATATGTTGGGCATAAAACAGTCGCAATTTCAAACTGCGAATACGTGCAGAGAGCCAGAATTTGGCTCCAAAACATGACAAAGGCCTCGAAATTGGGATATTTGGGATATTTTGAAAACTGCAGGGGAGTTTGTGCAAAATGTGACTCACAGCTGCTTTCAGTACTTGGTATATGTTGGGTATAAAACTCGTAATTTCAAACTGCGAATACGTGCAGAAAGTTAGAATTTGGCTGTTAAATATGGCTCAGGCCTCGAAATTGGGATATTTGGAATATTTCGAAAACTGCAGGGGAGTTTGTGCAAAATGTGACTCACTGCCGCTTTCAGAACTTGGCATATGTTGGGTATAAATGTCGTAATTTCAAACTGCAAATACGTGCAGAGAGCCAGAATTTGGCTCCAAAATATGGCTCAGGCCTCGAAATTGGGATATTTGGGATATTTTGAAAACTGTAGGGGAGTTTGTGCAAAATGTGACTCACTGCTGCTTTCAGTACTTGGCATATGTTGGGTATTAAAAGTCCTAATTTCTAACTGCGAATACGTGCAGAGAGCCAGAATTTGGCTACAAAATATGGCTCAGGCCTCGAAATTGGGTTATTTGGAATATTTCGAAAACTGCAGGGGAGTTTGTGCAAAATGTGACTCACTGCCGCTTTCAGGACTTGGCATATGTTGGGTATAAAAAGTCGTAATTTCTAACTGCGAATACGTGCAGAGAGCGAGAATTTGGCTACAAAATAAGGCTCAGGCCTCGAAATTGGGATATTTAGGATATTTTGAAAACTGCAGGGGAGTTTGTGCCAAATGTGACTCACTGCTGCTTTCAGTACTTGGAAGATGTTGGGTATAAAATTTGTAATTTCAAACTGCGAATACGTGTAGAGAGCCAGAATTTGGCTACAAAATATGGCTCAGGCCTCGAAATTGGGATGTTTGGGATATTTTGAAAACTGCAGGGGAGTTTGCGCAAATTGTGACTCACTGCCACTTTCAGTACTTGGCATATGTTGGGTATAAAAAGTCGTAATATCAAAATATGAATACGTGCAGAGAGCCAGACGTTGGCTCCAAATTATGACTCTGGCCTCGATATTGGGATGTTTGGGATATTTAGAAAATTGCAGGGAGGATTGGGACAAATGTGACCAAACGCCGCTTTCAGTACTTGGCATATATTGGGTATAAAAAGTCGTAATTTCAAACTGCGAATACGTGCAGAGAGCCAGAATTTGGCTCCAAAATATGGCTCAGGCCGCGAAATTGGGATATTTGGAATATTTCGAAAACTGCAGGGGAGTTTGTGCAAAATGTGATTCACTGCCACTTTCAGGACTTGGAATATATTGGGTATAAAAAGTCATAAATTCAATCTGCGAATACGTGCATAGAGACAGAAATTGGCTCCAAAATATGGCTCAGGCCTCGAAATTGGGATGTTCGGGATATTTTGAAAAAAGCAGAAGAGTTTGTGCAAAATTGTGACTCACTGCTGCTTTCAGTACTTGGCATATGTTGAGTATAAAACTCGTAATTTCAAACTGCGAATACGTGCAGAGAGCCAGAATTTGGCTCCAAAATATGGCTCAGGCCTCGAAATTGGGATATTTGAAATATTTCGAAAACTGCAGGGGAGTTTGTGCAAAATGTGACTCACTGCCGCTTTCAGGACTTGGAATATGTTGGGTATAAAAAGTCGTAATTTCAAACTGCGAATACGTGCAGAGAGCCAGAATTTGGCTCCAAAATATGGCTCAGGCCTCGAAATTGAGATGTTTGGGATATTTTGAAAACTGCAGGGGGATTGGGACAGATGTGACTAATCGCCGCTTTTACTACTTGGCATATGTTGGGTATAAAAAGTCGTAATTTCAAACTGCGAATACGTGCAGAGAGCCAGAATTTGGCTCCAAAATATGGCTCAGGCCGCGAAATTGGGATATTTGGAATATTTCGAAAACTGCAGGGGAGTTTGTGCAAAATGTGATTCACTGCCACTTTCAGGACTTGGCATATATTGGGTATAAAAAGTCATAAATTCAATCTGCGAATACGTGCATAGAGACAGAATTTGGCTCCAAAATATGGCTCAGGCCTCGAAATTGGGATGTTCGGGATATTTTGAAAACTGCAGGCAGGTTTGGGACAAATATGACCAAACGTCGCTTTCAGTACTTCGCATATGTTGGGTATATAACACCGTAATTTCAAACTGCGAATACGTGCAGGGAGCCAGAATTTGGCTCAAAAATATGGCTCAGGCCTCGAAATTAGCATGTTAGGGATATTTTAAAAACTGCAGGGAGCTTTGGGACAAATGTGACCAAATGCCGCTTGCAGTACTTGGCATAAGTTGGCTATAAAAAGTCGTAATTTCAAACTGCGAATACGTGCAGAGAGCCAGAATTTGGCTACAAAATTTGGCTCAGGCCTCGAAATTGGGATGTTTGGGATATTTTGAAAACTGCAGGGGAGTTTGCGCAAAATGTGACTCACTGCACTTTCAGTACTTGGCATATGTTGGGTATAAAAAGTCGTAATATCAAAATATGAATACGTGCAGAGAGCCAGACGTTGGCTCCAAAATATGACTCAGGCCTCGATATTGGGATGTTTAGGATATTTAGAAAACTGCAGGGAGGTTTGGGACAAATGTTACCAAACGTCGCTTTCAGTACTTGGCATATGTTGGGCATAAAAAAGTCGCAATTTCCAATTGCGAATACGTGCAGAGAGCCAGAATTTGGCTCCAAAACATGACTAAGGCCTCGAAATTGAGATATTTGGGATATTTTGAAAAAGCAGGGGAGTTTGTGCAAAATGTCACTTACTGCTGCTTTCAGTACTTGGCATATGTTGGGTATAAAACTCGTAATTTCAAACTGCGAATACGTGCAGAGAGCCAGAATTTGGCTCCAAAATATGGCTTAGGCCTCGAAATTGGGATATTTGAAATATTTCGAAAACTGCAGGGGAGTTTGTGCAAAATGTGACTCACTGCCGCTTTCAGGACTTGGAATATGTTGGGTATAAAAAGTCGTAATTTCAAACTGCGAATACGTGCAGAGAGCTAGAATTTGGCTCCAAAATATGGCTCAGGCCTCGAAATTGAGATGTTTGGGATATTTTGAAAACTGCAAGGGGGATTGGGACAGATGTGACCAATCGCCGCTTTTACTACTTGGCATATGTTGGGTATAAAAAGTCGTAATTTCAAACTGCGAATACGTGCAGAGAGCCAGAATTTGGCTACAAAATATGGCTCCGGCCTTAAAATTGGGATGTTTGGGATATTTTGAAAACTGCAGGGGGGATTGAGACAAATGTGACCAAACGCATTGGCATATGTTGGGTATAAAAAAGTCGTAATTTCAAACTGCGAATACGTGCAGTGAGCCAGAATTTGGCTCCAAAATATGGCTCAGGCCTCGAAATTGGGATATTTGGGATATTTCGAAAACTGCAGGGGAGTTTGTGCAAAATGTGACTCACTGTCACTTTTAGGACTTGGCATATGTTGGGTATAAAAAGTCATAAATTCAATCAGCGAATACGTGCATAGAGCCAGAATTTGGCACCAAAATATGGCTCAGGCCTCGAAATTGGGATGTTCGGGATATTTTGAAAACTGCAGGGAGGTTTGGGACAAATATGACCAAACTTCGCTTTCAGTACTTGGCATATGTTGGGTATATAAAACCGTAATTTCAAGCTGCGAATACGTGCAGAGAGTCAGAATTTGGCTCCATAATATGGCTCAGGCCTCGAAATTAGCATGTTTGGGATATTTTGAAAACTGCAGGGAGCTTTGATACAAATGTGACCAAACGCCGCTTTCAGTACTTGGCATAAGTTGCGTATAAAAAGTCGTAATTTCAAACTGCGAATTTGTGCAGAGAGCCAGAATTTGGCTACAAAATATGGCTCAGGCCATGAAATTGAGATGTTTGGGATATTTTGAAAACTGCAGGCGGGATTGGGACAGATGTGACCAAACGCCGCTTTTAGTACTTGGCATATTTTGGGTGTAAAAAGTCGTAATTTCAAACTGCGAATACGTGCAAAGAGCCAGAATTTGGCTACAAAATATGGTTCAGGCCTCGAAATTGGGATGTTTGGGATATTTTGAAAACTGCAGGGGAGTTTGCGCAACAAGTGACTCAATGCCACTTTCATTACTTGGCATATGCTGGGTATAAAAAGTCGTAATATCAAAATATGAAAATGTGCAGAGAGCCAGACGTTGGCTCCAAAATATGACTCAGGCCTCGATATTGGGATGTTTGGGATATTTAGAAAACTGCAGGGAAGTTTAGGACAAATGTGACCAAACGCCGCTTTCAGTACTTGGGATTTGTTGGGTATAAAAAGTCGTAATTTCAAACTGCGCACACGTGCTGAGAGCCAGAATTTGCCTCCAAAATATGGCTCAGGCCTCGAAATTGAGATGTTTAGGATATTTTGAAAACTGCAGGGGAGATTGGGACAAATGTGACCAAACGCCGCTTTCAGTACTTGGCATATGTTGAGTATAAAATTCGCAATTTCAAACTGCGAATACGTGCAGAGACCCAGAATTTGGATCCAAATAATGGCTCAGGCCTCGAAATTGAGATATTTGGGATATTTTTGAAAACTGCAGGGGAGTTTGTGCCAAATGTGACTCAATGCTGCTCTCAGGACTTGGCATATGTTGGGTATAAAAAGTCGTAATTTCAAACTGCGAATACGTGCAGAGAACCAGAATTTGGCTCCAAAATATGCCTCAGGCCTCGAAATTGGGATATTTGGGATACTTTAAAAACTGCAGGGAGGTTTGGGACATTTGTGACCAAACACCGCTTTCAGGACTTGGCATATGTTGGGTATAAAAAAGTCGTAATTTCAAACTGTGAATACGTGCAGAGAGCCAGAATTTGGTTCCAAATTATAGCTCAGGCCTAAAAATTAGGATATTTGGGATATTTTGAAAACTGCAGGGGAGTTTGTGCAAAATGTGACTCACTGCTGCTTTCAGTACTTGGCATATGTTGGGTATAAAACTTCGTAATTTCAAACTGCGAATACGTGCAGAGAGCCAGAATTTGGCTCCAAAATATGGCTCAGGCCTCGAAATTGGGATATTTGGGATATTTCGAAAACTGCAGGCGAGTTTGTGCAAAATGTGACTCACTGCTGCTTTCAGTACTTGGCATATGTTGGGTATAAAAATTCGTAATTTCAAACTGCGAATACGTGCAGAGAGCCAGAATTTGGCTCCAAAATATGCCTCAGTCCTCGAAATTGGGATGTTTGGGTTATTTTGAAAACTGCAGGGGGGTTTGGGACAAATATGACCAAACGCCGCTTTCAAAACTTGGCAAATGTTGGGTATAAAAAGTTGTAATTTCAAAGTGCGAATACGTGCAGAGAGCCAAAATTTGGCTGCAAAATATTGCACAGGCCTCGAAACTGGGATGTTTGGGATATTTTGAAAACTGCAGGGGAGTTTGTGCAAAATGTGACTAACTGCCACTATCAGTACTTGGCATATGTTGGGTATAAAAAGTCGTAATAGCAAACTTTGAATACGTGCAGAGAGCCAGAATTAGGCTCCAAAATATGGCTCATGCCTCGATATTGGGATGTTTGGGATATTTTGAAAACTGCAGAGAGGTTTGGGACAAATATGACCAAACGCCGCTTTCAGAACTTGGCAAATGTTTGGTTTAAAAATTCGTAATTTCAAAGTGCGAATACGTGCAGAGAGCCAGAATTTGTCTCCAAAATATGGCTCAGGCCTCGAAATTGGGATGTTTGGGATATTTGAAAACTGCAGGGGGGTTTGGGACAAATGTGACCAAACAACGTTTTCAGTACTTGGCATATGTTGGGTATAAAAATTCGTAATTTCAAACTGCGAATAGGTGCAGAGAGCCAGAATTTGGCTCCAAAATATGGCTCAGGCCTCGAAATTGGTATGTTTGGAATATTTCGAAAACTGCAGGGGAGTTTGTGCAAAATGTGACTCACTGCCGCTTTCAGGACTTGGCATATGTTGGGTATAAAATGTCGTAATTTCAAACCGCGAATACGAGCATAGAGCCAGAATATGGCTTCAAAATATGGCTCAGTCCTCGAAATTGGGATGTTTGGGATATTTTGAGAACTGCAGGAAGGGGGTTTGGGACAAATGTTACCAAACGCCGCTTCCAGTACTTGGCATATGTTGGGTATAAAAAAGTCGTAATTTTAAACTGCGAATACGTGCAGAGAGCCAGAATTTGGCTTCAAAATATGGCTCAGGCCTCGAAATGGGGATATTTCGAAAACTGCAGGGGAGTTTGTGCAAAATGTGACTTTACTGCAGCTTTCAGTACTTGGTATATGTTGGGTATAAAAATCGGAATATCAAACTGCGAATACGTTTAGAGAGCCAGAATTTGGCTCTAAAATATGGCTCAGGCCTCGATATTGGGATGTTTGGGATATTTTTAAAACTGCAGGGAGGTTTTGGACAAATGTGACCAAATGTCTCTTTCAGTACTTGGCATATGTTTGGTATAAAAAAGTCGTAATTTCAAACTGTGAATACGTGCAGAGAGACAGAATTTGGTTTCAAAATATGGGTCCTGCCTCGAAATTGGGATATTTGGGATATTTTGTAAACTGAAGGGAGGTTTGGGACAAATGTGACCAAACGCCGCTTTCAGTACATCGCATATGTTGGGAGTAAATATCGTAATATCAAACTTCGAATACTTGCAGAGAGCCAAAATTTGGGTCCAAAATATGGCTCAAACCTCGAAATTGGGATGTTTGGAATATTTTGAAAACTGCAGGGGGGGTTTGTGACAAATGTGACCAAACAACGTTTTCAGTACTTGGCATATGTTGGGTATAAAAAGTCGTAATTTCAAACTGCGAATACATGCAGAGAGCCAGAATTTGGCTACAAAATATGGCTCAGGCCTCGAAATTGGGATGTTTTGGATATTTCGAAAACTGCAAGGGAGTTTGTGCAAAATGTGACTCACTGCTGCTTTCAGGACTTGGCATATTTTGGGTATAAAAAGTCTTAAATTCAATCTGCGAATACGTGGATAGAGCCAGAATTTGGCTGCAAAATATGGCTCAGGCCTCAAAATTGGGATGTTTAGGATATTTCGAAAACTGCAGGGAGGTTTGGGACAAATATGACCAAACGCCGCTTTCCGTACTTGGCATATGTTGGGTATATAAAGCCATAATTTCAAACTGCGAATACGTGCAGAGAGCCAGAATTTGGCTCTAAAATATGGCTCAGGCCTCGAAATTGTGATGTTTGGGATATTTTGAAAACTGCAGGGGGGATTGAGACAAATGTGACCAAACGCATTGGCATATGTTGGGTATAAAAAGTCATAAATTCAAAATGCGAATACGTGCAGAGAGCCAGAATTTGGCTCCAAAATATGGCTCAGGCCTAGAAATTGGGATGTTTGAGATATTTTGAAAACTGCAGGGGAGTTTGCGAAAATTGTGACTCACTGCCACTTTCAGTACTTGGCATATGTTGGGTATAAAAAATCGTAATATCAAAATATGAATACGTGCAGAGAGCCAGACGTTGGCTCCAAACTATGACTCAGGCCTCGAAATTGGGATATTTGGGATATTTTGAAAACTGCACGGGAGTTTGTGCAAAATGTGACTCACAGCTGCTTGCAGTACTTGGTATATGTTGGGTATAAAACTCGTAATTTCAAACTGCGAATACGTGCAGAGAGCCAGAATTTGGCTCCAAAATATTGCTCAGGCCTCGAAATTGGGATATTTGGGATATTTTAAAGACTGCAGGTGAGTTTGTGCAAAATGTGACTCACTGCTGCTTTCAGTACTAGGCATATATTGGGTATAAAAATTCGTAATTTCAAGCTGCGAATACGTGCAGAGAGCCAGAATTTGGCTCCAAAATATGGCTCAGGCCTCGAAATTGGGATGTTCGGGATATTTTGAAAACTGCAGGGTGGTTTGGGAGAAATATGACTAAACGTCGCTTTCAGTACTTGGCATATGTTGGGTATATAAAACCGTAATTTCAAACTGCGAATACGTGCAGAGATCCAGAATTTGGCTCCAAAATATGGCTCGGGTCTCGAAATTAGCATGTTTGGGATATTTTAAAAACTGCAGGGAGCTTTGGGACAAATGTGACCAAACGCAGCTATCAGTACTTGGCATAAGTTGGGTATAAAAATTCGTAATTTCAAACTGCGAGTACGTGTAGAGAGCCAGAATTTGGCTCCAAAATATGGCTCAGGCCTTGAAATTGAGATGTTTGGGATATTTTGAAAACTGCAGGGGGGATTGGGACAGATGTGACCAAACGCCGCTTTTAGTACTTGGCATATGTTGGGTATAAAAAGTCGTAATTTCAAACTGCGGATACGTGCAGAGAGCCAGAATTTGGCTACAAAATATGGCTCAGGCCTCGAAATTGAGATGTTTGGGATATTTTGAAAACTGCAGGAGAGTTTGCGCAAAATGTGACTCACAGCTACTTTCAGTACTTGGCATATGTTGGGTATAAAAAGTCGTAATATCAAAATATGAATACGTGCAGAGAGCCAGACGTTGGCTCGAAAATATGACTCAGGCCTCGATATTGGGATGTTTGGGATATTTAGAAAACTGCAGGGAGGTTTGGGACAAATGTTACCAAACGCCGCTTTCAGTACTTGGCATATGTTGGGCATAAAAAAGTCGCAATTTCAATCTGCAAATACGTGCAGAGAGCCAGAATTTGGCTCCAAAGTATGGCTCAGGCCTCGAAATTGGGATATTTGGAATATTTCGAAAACTGCAGGGGAGTTAGTGCAAAATGTGACTCACTGCCGCTTTCAGGACTTGGCATATGTTGGGTATAAAAAGTCGTAATTTCAAACTGCGAATACGTGCAGAGAGCCAGAATTTGGCTCCAAAATATGGCTCAGGCCTCGAAATTGGGATGTTTGGGATATTTTGAAAACTGCATGGAGGTTTTGGACAAATGTGACCAAACGTCTCTTTCAGTACTTGGCATATGTTAGGTATAAAAAAGTCGTAATTTCAAACTGCGAGTACGTGCAGAGAGACAGAATTTGGCTTCAAAATATGGCTCCGGCCTCGAAATTGGGATATTTGGGATATTTTGTAAACTGAATGGAGGTTTGGGACAAATGTGACCAAACGCCGCTTTCAGTACATCGCATATGTTGGGAGTACATATCGTAATATCAAACTTCGAATACTTGCAGAGAGCCAAAATTTGGCTCCAAAATATGGCTCAAACCTCGAAATTGGGATGTTTGGGATATTTTGAAAACTGCAGGGGGGTTTGTGACAAATGTGACCAAACAACGTTTTCAGTACTTGGCATATGTTGGGTATAAAAAGTCGTAATTTCATACTGCGAATACATGCAGAGATCCAGAATTTGGCTACAAAATATGGCTCAGGCCTCGAAATTGGGATGTTTTGGATATTTTGAAAACTGCAAGGGAGTTTAGCGAAATGTGAGTCACTGCCGCTTTCAGTACTTGGCATATGTTGGGTATAAAAAGTCGTAACTTCAAACTGCGAATACGTGCAGAGAGCCAGAATTTGGCTCCAAAATATGGCTCAGGCCTTGAAATTGAGATGTTTGGGATATTTTGAAAACTGCAGGGGGGATTGGGACAGATGTGACCAAACGCCGCTTTGACTACTTGGCATATGTTGGGTATAAAAAGTCGTAATTTCAAACTGCGAATACGTGCAAAGAGCCAGAATTTGGCTACAAAATATGGCTCAGGCCTCGAAATCGGGATATTTGGAATATTTCGAAAACTGCAGGGGAGTTTGTGCAAAATGTGACTCAAAGCTACTTTCAGCACTTGGCATATGTTGGGTACAAAAAGTCGTAATATCAAAATATGAATACGTGGAGAGAGCCAGACGTTGGCTCGAAAATATGACTCAGGCCTCGATATTGGGATGTTTGGGATATTTAGAAAACTGCAGGGAGGTTTGGGACAAATGTTACCAAACGCCGCTTTCAGTACTTGGCATATGTTGGGCATAAAAAAGTCGCAATTTCAAACTGCGAATACGTGCAGAGAGCCAGAATTTGGCTCCAAAATATGGCTCAGGCCTCGAAATTGGGATATTTGGGATATTTTGAAAACTGCATGGGGGATTGAGACAAATGTGACCAAACGCATTGGCATATGTTGGGTATAAAAAAGTCGTAATTTCAAAATGCGAATACGCGCAGAGAGCCAGAATTTGGCTCCAAAATATGGCTCAGGCCTCGAAATTGGGATGATGGGGTATTTTGAAAACTGCAGGGGAGTTTGTGCAAAATGTGACTAACTGCTGCTTTCAGTACTTGGCATATGTTGGGTATAAAAAGTCGTAACTTCAAACTGCGAATACATGCAGAGAGCCAGAATTTGGCTCCAAAATATGGCTCAGGCCTCGAAATTGGGATATTAGGGATATTTCGAAAACTGCAGGGGAGTTTGTGCAAAATGTGACTCACTGCCGCTTTCAGGACTAGGCATATGTTGGGTATAAAAAGTCGTAATTTCAATCTGCAAATACGTGCAGAGATCCAGAATTGGGCTCCAAAATATGCCGCAGGCCTCGAAATTGGGATATTTGGGATATTTTGAAAACTGCAGGGAGGTTTCGGACATATGTGACCAAACGCCACTTTCAGTACTTGGCATATGTTGGGTAAATAAAGTCGTAATTTCAAAGTGCCAATACGTGCAGAGAGCCAGAATTTTGCTCCAAACTATGGCTCAGGCCTCGAAATTAGCATGTTTGGGATATTTTGAAAACTGCAGGGAAGTTTAGGACAAATGTGACCAAACGCCGCTTTCAGTACTTTACATTTGTTGGGTTTAAAAAGTCGTAATTTCAAACTGCGAATACGTGCTGAGAGCCAGAATTTGCCTCCAAAATATGGCTCAGGCCTCGAAATTGGGATATTTAGGGTATTTTGAAAACTGCAGGGGAGTTTGTGCAAAATGTGACTAACTGCCACTTTCAGTACTTGGCATATGTTGGGTATAAAAAATCGTAATATCAAAATATGAATACGTGCAGAGACCCAGACGTTGGCTCCAAATTATGACTCAGGCCTCGAAATTGGGATATTTGGGATATTTTGAAAACTGCAGGGGAGTTTGTGCAAAATGTGACTCACAGCTGCTTTCAGTACTTGGTATATGTTGGGTATAAAACTCGTAATATCAAACTGCGAATACGTGCAGAGAGCCAGAATTTGGCTCCAAAATATGGCTCAGGCCTCGAAATTGGGATATTTGGGATATTTTAAAGACTGCAGGTGAGTTTGTGCAAAATGTGACTCACTGCTGCTTTCAGTACTAGGCATATATTGGGTATAAAAATTAGTAATTTCAAGCTGCGAATACGTGCAGAGAGTCAGAATTTGGCTCCAAAATATGGCTCAGGCCTCGAAATTGGGATATTTGGGATATTTCGAAAACTGCAGGGGAGTTTGTGCAAAATGTGACTCACTGCCACTTTCAGGACTTGGCATATGTTGGGTATAAAAAGTCATAAATTCAATCTGCGAATACGTGCATAGAGCCAGAATTTGGCTCCAAAATATGGCTCAGGCCTCGAAATTGGGATGTTCGGGATATTTTGAAAACTGCAGGGAGGTTTGGGACAAATATGACTAAACGTCGCTTTCAGTACTTGGCATATGTTGGGTATATAAAAACGTAATTTCAAACAGCGAATACGTGCAGAGATCCAGAATTTGGCTCCAAAATATGGCTCGGGTCTCGAAATTAGCATGTTTGGGATATTTTAAAAACTGCAGGGAGCTTTGGGACAAATGTGACCAAACGCAGCTATCAGTACTTGGCATAAGTTTGGTATAAAAAGTCGTAATTTCAAACTGCGAATACGTGTAGAGAGCCAGAATTTGGCTCCAAAATATGGCTCAGGCCTTGAAATTGAGATGTTTGGGATATTTTGAAAACTGCAGGGGGGATTGGGACAGATGTGACAAAACGCCGCTTATAGTACTAGGCATATGTTGGGCATAAAAAAGTCGCAATTTCAAACTGCGAATACGTGCAGAGAGCCAGAATTCGGCTCCAAAATATGGCTCAGGCCTCGAAATTGGGATATTTGGAATATTTCGGAAACTGCAGGGGAGTTAGTGCAAAATGTGACTCGCTGCCGCTTTCACGAATTGGCATATGTTGGGTATAAAAAGTCGTAATTTCAAACTGCGAATACGTGCAGAGAGCCAGAATTTGGCTTCAAAATATGGCTCAGGCCTCGAAATTGGGATGTTTGGGATATTTTGAAAACTCCAGGGAGGTTTTGGACAAATGTGACCAAACGTCTCTTTCAGTACTTGGCATATGTTAGGTATAAAAAAGTCGTAATTTCAAACTGCGAATACGTGCAGAGAGACAGAATTTGGCTTCAAAATATGGCTCCGGCCTCGAAATTGGGATATTTGGGATATTTTGTAAACTGAATGGAGGTTTGGGACAAATGTGACCAAACGCCGCTTTCAGTACATCGTATATGTTGGGAGTAAATATCGTAATATCAAACTTCGAATACTTGCAGAGAGCCAAAATTTGGCTCCAAAATATGGCTCAAACCTCGAAATTGGGATGTTTGGGATATTTTGAAAACTGCAGGGGGGTTTGTGACAAATGTGACCAAACAACGTTTTCAGTACTTGGCATATGTTGGGTATTAAAAGTCGTAATTTCAAACTGCGAATACATGCAGAGAGCCAGAATTTGGCTACAAAATATGGCTCAGGCCTCGAAATTGGGATGTTTTGGATATTTTGAAAACTGCAAGGGAGTTTAGCAAAATGTGAGTCACTGCCGCTTTCAGTACGTGGCATATGTTGGGTATAAAAATTCGTAACTTCAAACTGCGAATACGTGCAGAGAGCCAGAATTTGGCTCCAAAATATGGCTCAGGCCTTGAAATTGAGATGTTTGGTATATTTTGAAAACTGCAGAAGGGATTGGGACAGATGTGACCAAACGCCGCTTTGACTACTTGGCATATGTTGGGTATAAAAAGTCGTAATTTCAAACTGCGAATACGTGCAAAGAGCCAGAATTTGGCTCCAAAATATGGCTTGGGTCTCGAAATTAGCATGTTTGGGATATTTTAAAAACTGCAGGGAGCTTTGGGACAAATGTGACCAAACGCAGCTATCAGTACTTGGCATAAGTTGGGTATAAAAAGTCGTAATTTCAAACTGCGAATACGTGTAGAGAGCCAGAATTTGGCTCCAAAATATGGCTCAGGCCTTGAAATTGAGATGTTTGGGATATTTTGAAAACTGCAGGGGGGATTGGGACAGATGTGACAAAACGCCGCTTTTAGTACTAGGCATATGTTGGGAATAAAAAGTCGTAATTTCAAACTGCGGATACGTGCAGAGAGCCAGAATTTGGCTACAAAATTTGGCTCAGGCCTCGAAATTGGGATGTTTGGGATATTTTGAAAACTGCAGGAGAGTTTGCGCAAAATGTGACTCACAGCTACTTTCAGTACTTGGCATATGTTGGGTATAAAAAGTCGTAATATCAAAATATGAATACGTGCAGAGAGCCAGACGTTGGCTCGAAAATATGACTCAGGCCTCGATATTGGGATGTTTGGGATATTTAGAAAACTGCAGGGAGGTTTGGGACAAATGTTACCAAACGCCGCTTTCAGTACTTGGCATATGTTGGGCATAAAAAAGTCGCAATTTCAAACTGCGAATACGTGCAGAGAGCCAGAATTTGGCTCCAAAATATGGCTCAGGCCTCGAAATTGGGATATTTGGAATATTTTGAAAACTGCAGGGGGGATTGGGACAGATGTGACCAAACAACGTTTTCAGTACTTGGCATATGTTGGGTATTAAAAGTCGTAATTTCAAACTGCGAATACATGCAGAGAGCCAGAATTTGGCTACAAAATATGGCTCAGGCCTCGAAATTGGGATGTTTTGGATATTTTGAAAACTGCAAGGGAGTTTAGCAAAATGTGAGTCACTGCCGCTTTCAGTACGTGGCATATGTTGGGTATAAAAATTCGTAACTTCAAACTGCGAATACGTGCAGAGAGCCAGAATTTGGCTCCAAAATATGGCTCAGGCCTTGAAATTGAGATGTTTGGGATATTTTGAAAACTGCAGAAGGGATTGGGACAGATGTGACCAAACGCCGCTTTGACTACTTGGCATATGTTGGGTATAAAAAGTCGTAATTTCAAACTGCGAATACGTGCAAAGAGCCAGAATTTGGCTCCAAAATATGGCTTGGGTCTCGAAATTAGCATGTTTGGGATATTTTAAAAACTGCAGGGAGCTTTGGGACAAATGTGACCAAACGCAGCTATCAGTACTTGGCATAAGTTGGGTATAATAAGTCGTAATTTCAAACTGCGAATACGTGTAGAGAGCCAGAATTTGGCTCCAAAATATGGCTCAGGCCTTGAAATTGAGATGTTTGGGATATTTTGAAAACTGCAGGGGGGATTGGGACAGATGTGACAAAACGCCGCTTTTAGTACTAGGCATATGTTGGGTATAAAAAGTCGTAATTTCAAACTGCGGATACGTGCAGAGAGCCAGAATTTGGCTACAAAATATGGCTCAGGCCTCGAAATTGGGATGTTTGGGATATTTTGAAAACTGCAGGAGAGTTTGCGCAAAATGTGACTCACAGCTACTTTCAGTACTTGGCATATGTTGGGTATAAAAAGTCGTAATATCAAAATATGAATACTTGCAGAGAGCCAGACGTTGGCTCGAAAATATGACTCAGGCCTCGATATTGGGATGTTTGGGATATTTAGAAAACTGCAGGGAGGTTTGGGACAAATGTTACCAAACGCCGCTTTCAGTACTTGGCATATGTTGGGCATAAAAAAGTCGCAATTTCAAACTGCGAATACGTGCAGAGAACCAGAATTTGGCTCCAAAATATGGCTCAGGCCTCGAAATTGGGATATTTGGAATATTTTGAAAACTGCAGGGGGGATTGGGACAGATGTGACCAAACGCCGCTTTTAGTACTTGGCATATGTTGGGTATAAAAAGTCGTAATTTCATACTGCGGATACGTGCAGAGAGCCAGAATTTGGCTACAAAATATAGCTCAGGCCTCGAAATTGGGATGTTTGGGATATTTTGAAAACTGCAGGAGAGTTTGCGCAAAATGTGACTCACAGCTACTTTCAGTACTTGGCATATGTTGGGTATAAAAAGTCGTAATATCAAAATATGAATACGTGCAGAGAGCCAGACGTTGGCTCGAAAATATGACTCAGGCCTCGATATTGGGATGTTTGGGATATTTAGAAAACTGCAGGGAGGTTTGGGACAAATGTTACCAAACGCCGCTTTCAGTACTTGGCATATGTTGGGCATAAAAAAGTCGCAATTTCAAACTGCGAATACGTGCAGAGAGACAGAATTTGGCTTCAAAATATGGCTCCGGCCTCGAAATTGGGATATTTGGGATATTTTGTAAACTGAATGGAGGTTTGGGACAAATGTGACCAAACGCCGCTTTCAGTACATCGTATATGTTGGGAGTAAATATCGTAATATCAAACTTCGAATACTTGCAGAGAGCCAAAATTTGGCTCCAAAATATGGCTCAAACCTCGAATTTGGGATGTTTGGGATATTTTGAAAACTGCAGGGGGGTTTGTGACAAATGTGACCAAACAACGTTATCAGTACTTGGCATATGTTGGGTATTAAAAGTCGTAATTTCAAACTGCAAATACATGCTGAGAGCCAGAATTTGGCTACAAAATATGGCTCAGGCCTCGAAATTGGGATGTTTTGGATATTTTGAAAACTGCAAGGGAGTTTAGCAAAATGTGAGTCACTGCCGCTTTCAGTACGTGGCATATGTTGGGTATAAAAATTCGTAACTTCAAACTGCGAATACGTGCAGAGAGCCAGAATTTGGCTCCAAAATATGGCTCAGGCCTTGAAATTGAGATGTTTGGGATATTTTGAAAACTGCAGGGGGGATTGGGACAGATGTGACCAAACGCCGCTTTGACTACTTGGCATATGTTGGGTATAAAAAGTCGTAATTTCAAACTGCGAATACGTGCAAAGAGCCAGAATTTGGCTACAAAATATGGCTCAGGCCTCGAAATTGGGATATTTGGAATATTTCGAAAACTGCAGGGGAGTTTGTGCAAAATGTGACTCACTGCCGTTTTCAAGACTTAGCATATGTTGGGTATAAAAAGTCGTAAATTCAATCTGCGAAAACGTGCATAGAGACAGAATTTGGCTGCAAAATATGGCTCAGGCATCGAAATTGGGATGTTTAGGATATTTTGAAAACTGCAGGGAGGTTTGGGACAAATATGACCAAACGCCGCTTTCAGTACTTGGCATATGTTGGGTATATATAGCCATAATTTCAAACTGCGAATACGTGCAGAGAGCCAGAATTTGGCTCCAAAATATGGCTCAGGCCTCGAAATTGGGATGTTTGGGATATTTTGAAAACTGCAGGGGGGATTGAGACAAATGTGACCAAACGCATTTGCATATGTTGGGTTTAAAAAAGTCGTAATTTCAAAATGCGAATACGTGCAGAGAGCCAGAATTTGGCTCAAAAATATGGCTCAGGCCTCGAAATTGGGATATTTGGGGTATTTTGAAAACTGCAGGGGAGTTTGTGCAAAATGTGACTAACTGCCACTTTCAGTACTTGGCATATGTAGGGTATAAAAAATCGTAACATCAAAATTTGAATACGTGCAGAGAGCCAGACGTTGGCTCCAAATTATGACTCAGGCCTCGAAATTGGGATATTTGGGATATTTTGAAAACTGCAGGGGAGTTTGTGGAAAATGTGACTCACAGCTGCTTTCAGTACTTGGTATATGTTGGGTATAAAACTCGTAATTTCAAACTGCGAATACGTGCAGAGAGCCAGAATTTGGCTCCAAAATATGGCTCAGGCCTCGAAATTGTTATATTTGGGATATTTTAAAGACTGCAGGTGAGTTTGTGCAAAATGTGACTCACTGCTGCTTTCAGTACTAGGCATATATTGGGTATAAAAATTCGTAATTTCAAGCGGCGAATACGTGCAGAGAGCCAGAATTTGGCTCCAAAATATAGCTCAGGCCTCGAAATTGGGATATTTGGGATATTTCGAAAACTGCAGGGGAGTTTGTGCAAAATGTGACTCACTGCCACTTTCAGGACTTGGCATATGTTGGGTATAAAAAGTCATAAATTCAATCTGCGAATACGTGCATAGAGCCAGAATTTGGCTCCAAAATATGGCTCAGGCCTCGAAATTGGGATGTTCGGGATATTTTGAAAACTGCAGGGAGGTTTGGGACAAATATGACTAAACGTCGCTTTCAGTACTTGGCATATGTTGGGTATATAAAACCGTAATTTCAAACTGCGAATACGTGCAGAGATCCAGAATTTGGCTCCAAAATATGGCTCGGGTCTCGAAATTAGCATGTTTGGGATATTTTAAAAACTGCAGGGAGCTTTGGGACAAATGTGACCAAACGCAGCTATCAGTACTTGGCATAAGTTGGGTATAAAAAGTCGTAATTTCAAACTGCGAATACGTGTAGAGAGCCAGAATTTGGCTCCAAAATATGGCTCAGGCCTTGAAATTGAGATGTTTGGGATATTTTGAAAACTGCAGGGGGGATTGGGACAGATGTGACCAAACGCCGCTTTTAGTACTTGGCATATGTTGGGTATAAAAAGTCGTAATTTCAAACTGCGGATACGTGCAGAGAGCCAGAATTTGGCTACAAAATATGGCTCAGGCCTCGAAATTGGGATGTTTGGGATATTTTGAAAACTGCAGGAGAGTTTGCGCAAAATGTGACTCAAAGCTACTTTCAGTTCTTGGCATATGTTGGGTACAAAAAGTCGTAATATCAAAATATGAATACGTGCAGAGAGCCAGACGTTGGCTCGAAAATATGACTCAGGCCTCGATATTGGGATGTTTGGGATATTTAGAAAACTGCAGGGAGGTTTGGGACAAATGTTACCAAACGCCGCCTTCAGTACTTGGCATATGTTGGGCATAAAAAAGTCGCAATTTCAAACTGCGAATACGTGCAAAGAGCCAGAATTTGGCTCCAAAATATGGCTCAAGCCTCGAAATTGGGATGTTTGGGATATTTTGAAAACTGCAGGGGGGATTGAGACAAATGTGACCAAACGCATTGGCATATGTTGGGTATAAAAAAGTCGTAATTTCAAAATGCGAATACGTGTAGAGAGCCAGAATTTGCCTACAAAATATGGCTCAGGCCTCGAAATTGGGATATTTGGGGTATTTTGAAAACTGCAGGGGAGTTTGTGCAAAATGTGACTAACTGCCACTTTCAGTTCTTGGCATATGTTGGGTATAAAAAATCGTAATATCAAAATATGAATTCGTGCAGAGAGCCAGACGTTGGCTCCGAATTATGACTCAGGCCTCGAAATTGGGATATTTGGGATATTTTGAAAACTGAAGGGGAGTTTGTGCAAAATGTGACTCACAGCTGCTTTCAGTACTTGGTATATGTTGGGTATAAAACTCGTAATATCAAACTGCGAATACGTGCAGAGAGCCAGAATTTGGCTCCAAAATATGGCTCAGGCCTCGAAATTGGGATATTTGGGATATTTTAAAGACTGCAGGTGAGTTTGTGCAAAATGTGACTCACTGCTGCTTTCAGTACTAGGCATATATTGGGTATAAAAATTCGTAATTTCAAGCTGCGAATACGTGCAGAGAGCCAGAATTTGGCTCCAAAATATGGCTCAGGCCTCGAAATTGGGATATTTGGGATATTTCGAAAACTGCAGGGGAGTTTGTGCAAAATGTGACTCACTGACACTTTCAGGACTTGGCATATGTTGGGTATAAAAAGTCATAAATTCAATCTGCGAATACGTGCATAGAGCCAGAATTTGGCTCCATAATATGGCTCAGGCCTCGAAATTGGGTTGTTCGGGAAATTTTGAAAACTGCAGGGAGGTTTGGGACAAATATGACTAAACGTCGCTTTCAGTACTTGGCATATGTTGGGTATATAAAACCGTAATTTCAAACTGCGAATACGTGCAGAGATCCAGAATTTGGCTCCAAAATATGGCTCGGGTCTCGAAATTAGCATGTTTGGGATATTTTAAAAACTGCAGGGAGCTTTGGGACAAATGTGACCAAACGCAGCTATCAGTACTTGGCATAAGTTGGGTATAAAAAGTCGTAATTTCAAACTGCGAATACGTGTAGAGAGCCAGAATTTGGCTCCAAAATATGGCTCAGGCCTTGAAATTGAGATGTTTGGGATATTTTGAAAACTGCAGGGGGGATTGGGACAGATGTGACAAACGCCCCTTTTAGTACTAGGCATATGTTGGGTATAAAAAGTCGTAATTTCAAACTGCGGATACGTGCAGAGAGCCAGAATTTGGCTACAAAATATGGCTCAGGCCTCGATATTGGGATGTTTGGGATATTTAGAAAACTGCAGGGAGGTTTGGGACAAATGTTACCAAACGCCGCTTTCAGTACTTGGCATATGTTGGGCATAAAAAAGTCGCAATTTCAAACTGCGAATACGTGCAGAGAGCCAGAATTTGGCTCCAAAATATGGCTCAGGCCTCGAAATTGGGATATTTGGAATATTTTGAAAACTGCAGGGGGGATTGGGACAGATGTGACAAAACGCCGCTTTTAGTACTTGGCATATGTTGGTATAAAAAGTCGTAATTTCAAACTGCGGATACGTGCAGAGCGCCAGAATTTGGCTACAAAATATGGCTCAGGCCTCGAAATTGGGATGTTTGGGATATTTTGAAAACTGCAGGAGAGTTTGCGCAAAATGTGACTCACAGCTACTTTCAGTACTTGGCATATGTTGGGTATAAAAAGTCGTAATATCAAAATATGAATACGTGCAGAGAGCCAGACGTTGGCTCGAAAATATGACTCAGGCCTCGATATTGGGATGTTTGGGATATTTAGAAAACTGCAGGGAGGTTTGGGACAAATGTTACCAAACGCCGCTTTCAGTACTTGGCATATGTTGGGCATAAAAAAGTCGCAATTTCAAACTGCGGATACGTGCAGAGAGCCAGAATTTGGCTCCAAAATATGGCTCAGGCCTCGAAATTGGGATATTTGGAATATTTCGGAAACTGCAGGGGAGTTAGTGCAAAATGTGACTCACTGCCGCTTTCACGACTTGGCATATGTTGGGTATAAAAAGTCGTAATTTCAAACTGCGAATACGTGCAGAGAGACAGAATTTGGCTCCAAAATATGGCTCAGGCCTCGAAATTGGGATGTTTGGGATATTTTGAAAACTGCAGGGAGGTTTTGGACAAATGTGACCAAACGTCTCTTTCAGTACTTGGCATATGTTAGGTATAAAAAGTCGTAATTTCAAACTGCGAATACGTGCAGAGAGACAGAATTTGGCTTCAAAATATGGCTCCGGCCTCGAAATTGGGATATTTGGGATATTTTGTAAACTGAATGGAAGTTTGGGACAAATGTGACCAAACGCCGCTTTCAGTACATCGTATATGTTGGGAGTAAATATCGTAATATCAAACTTCGAATACTTGCAGAGAGCCAAAATTTGGCTCCAAAATATGGCTCAAACCTCGAAATTGGGATGTTTGGGATATTTTGAAAACTGCAGGGGGGTTTGTGACAAATGTGACCAAACAACGTTTTCAGTACTTGGCATATGTTGGGTATTAAAAAGTCGTAATTTCAAACTGCGAATACATGCAGAGAGCCAGAATTTGGCTACAAAATATAGCTCAGGCCTCGAAATTGGGATGTTTTGGATATTTTGAAAACTGCAAGGGAGTTTAGCAAAATGTGAGTCACTGCCGCTTTCAGTACTTGGCATATGTTGGGTATAAAAATTCGTAACTTCAACTGCGAATACGTGCAGAGAGCCAGAATTTGGCTCCAAAATATGGCTCAGGCCTTGAAATTGAGATGTTTGGGATATTTTGAAAACTGCAGGGGGGATTGGGACAGATGTGACCAAACGCCGCTTTGACTACTTGGCATATGTTGGGTATAAAAAGTCGTAATTTCAAACAGCGAATACGTGCAAAGAGCCAGAATTTGGCTACAAAATATGGCTCAGGCCTCGAAATTGGGATATTTGGAATATTTCGAAAACTGCAGGGGAGTTTGTGCAAAATGTGACTCACTGCCGTTTTCAGGACTTGGCATATGTTGGGTATAAAAAGTCGTAAATTCAATCTGCGAATACGTGCATAGAGCCAGAATTTGGATGCAAAATATGGCTCAGGCATTGAAATTGGGATGTTTAGGATATTTTTGAAAACTGCAGGGAGGTTTGGGACAAATATGACCAAACGCCGCTTTCAGTACTTGGCATATGTTGGGTATATAAAGCCATAATTTCAAACTGCGAATACGTGCAGAGAGCCAGAATTTGGCTCCAAAATATGGCTCAGGCCTCGAAATTGGGATGTTTGGATATTTTGAAAACTGCAGGGGGGAGTGAGACAAATGTGACCAAACGCATTGGCATATGTTAGGTATAAAAAAGTCGTAATTTCAAAATGCGAATACGTGCAGAGAGCTAGAATTTGGCTCCAAAATATGGCTCAGGCCTCGAAATTGGGATATTTGGGGTATTTTGAAAACTGCAGGGGAGTTTATGCAAAATGTGACTAACTGCTGCTTCAGTACTTGGCATATGTTGGGTATAAAAAGTCGTAACTTCAAACTGCGAATACATGCAGAGAGCCAGAATTTGGCTCCAAAATATGGCTCAGGCCTCGAAATTGGGATATTTGGGATATTTCGAAAACTGCAGGGGAGTTTGTGTAAAATGTGACTCACTGCCGCTTTCAGGACTAGGCATATGTTGGGTATAAAAAGTCGTAATTTCAATCTGCAAATACGTGCAGAGATCCAGAATTTGGCTCCAAAATATGCCGCAGGCCTCGAAATTGGGATATTTGGGATATTTTGAAAACTGCAGGGAGGTTTCGGACAAATGTGACCAAACGCCGCTTTCAGTGCTTGGCATATGTTTGGGTAAATAAAGTCGTAATTTGAAAGTGCCAATACGTGCAGAGAGCCAGAATTTTGCTCCAAACTATGGCTCAGGCCTCGAAATTAGCATGTTTGGGATATTTTGAAAACTGCAGGGAAGTTTAGGACAAATGTGACCAACACGGCTTTCAGTACTTTACATTTGTTAGGTTTAAAAAGTCGTAATTTCAAACTGCGAATACGTGCTGAGAGCCAGAATTTGCCTCCAAAATATGGCTCAGGCCTCGAAATTGAGATGTTTAGGATATTTTGAAAACTGCAGGGGAGATTGGGACAAATGTGACCAAACGCCGCTTTCAGTACTTGGCATATGTTGGGTATAAACAAGTCGCAATTTCAAACTGCGAATACGTGCAGAGAGCCAGCATTTTATTCCAAAACATGGCTAGGCCTCGAAATTGGGATATTTGGGATATTTTGAAAACTGCAGGGGAGTTTGTATAAAATGTGACTCACTGCTGCTTTCAGTACTTGGCATATGCTGGGTATAAAAAGTCATAATTCAATCTGCGAATACGTGCATAGAGCCAGAATTTGGCTCCAAAACATGGCTCAGGCCTCGAAATTGGGATATTTGGGATATTTCGAAAACTGCAGGGGGGTTTGGGACAAATATGACCAAACGCCGCTTTCAAAACTTGGCAAATGTTGGGGTATAAAAAGTCGTAATTTCAAAGTGCGAATACGTGCAGAGAGCCAAAATTTGGCTCCAAAATATGGCTCAGGCGTCGAAATTGGGATATTTGGGATATTTCGAAAACTGCAGGGGAGTTTGTGCAAAATGTGACTCACTGCTGCTTTCAGGACTATGCATATGTTGGGTATAAAAAGTCGTAAATTCAATTTGCGAATACGTACATAGAGCCAGAATTTGGCTCCAAAATACGGCTCAGGTCTCGAAATTGGGATATTTGGGATATTTTGAAAACTGCAGGGGAGTTTGTGCGAAATGTGACTCACTGCCGCTTTCAAGACTTGTCATATAATAGGTATCAAATGTCGTAATTTCAAACCGCGAATACGTGCATAGAGCCAGAATTTGGCTCCAAAATTTGGCTCAGACCTCGAAATTGGGATGTTTGGGATATTTTGAAAACTTCATTGGGGGTTTGGGACAAATGTGACCAAACGCCGCTTTCAGTACTTGGCATATGTTGGGCATAAAAAAGTCGTAATTTCAAACTGCGAATACGTGCAGAGAGCCAGAATTTGGCTCCAAAAATATGGTTTAGGCCTCGAAATTGGGATGTTTGGGATATTTTGAAAACATGCAGGATAGTTTGTGCAAAATGTGTCTCACCTTCTGCTTTCAGTACTTAGCATATGTTGGGTATAAAAATCGTAATATCAAACTTCGAATACTTGCAGTGAGCGAAAATTTGGTTCCAAAATAAGACTCAGGCCTCGAAATTGGGATATTATGGATATTTTGAAAACTGCAGCGGAGTTTGTGCAAAATGTGACTCACTGCTGCTTTCAGTACCTGGAATATGTTGGTGTAAAAAGTCGTAATTTCAAACTGCGAATACGTGCAGAGAGCAAGAATTTGGCTCCAAAATATGGCTCAGGCTCGAAATTTGGATGTTTGGGATATTTCGAAAACTGCAGGGGAGTGTGTGCAAAATGTGAATCAATGCCGCTTTCAGGACATGGCATATGATGGGTATAAAAAGTCGTAATTTCAAACTGCGAATACGTGCAGAGAGCCAGAACTTGGCTCCAAAATATGGCACAGGCCTCGAAATTAGGACGTTTGGGATATTTTGAAAACTGCAGTGAGATTTGGGACACTGTGACCAAACGCGCTTTTAGAACTTGGCATATGTTGGGGTATAAAAAGTAGTAATTTCAACTGCGAACACGTGCAGAGTCCGAATTTACCTCAAAAATATGGCTCAAGCCTCGAAATTGAGATGTTTGGGATATTTTGAAAACTGCATGGGGGATTGGGACAAATGTGACCAAACGCCACTTTCAGTACTTTGCATATGTTGGGTATAAAAAGTCGTAATTTCAAACTGCGAATACGTGCAGAGAGCCAGAATTTGGCTTCAAAATATGGCTGTGGCCTCGAAATTGGGATATTTGGGATATTTCGAGAACTGCAGGGAGTTTGTGCAAAATGTGACTCACTGCCGCTTTCAGGACTTGGCATATGTTGGGTGTAAAAAGTCGTAATTTCCATCTGCGAATACGTGCATAGAGCCAGAATTTGGCTCGAAAATATGGCTCAGGTCTCGAAATTGGGATGTTTGGATATTTTGAAAACTGCTGGGAGGTTTGGAACCAATGTGATTTAACGCCACTTTCAGTACTTGGCATATGTTGGGTATAAAAAGTCGTAATTTCAATCTGCGAATACGTGCAGAGAGCTAATATTTGGTTCCAAAATATGGCTCAGGCCTCGAAATTGGGATGTTTGGGATATTTTGAAAACTGCAGGGGAGTTTGTGCAAAATGTGACTCACTGCCACTTTCAGGAGTTGGCATATGTTGGGTATAAAAAGTCGTAATATCAAACTGTGAATACGTGCAGAGATCCAGACGTTGACTCCAAAATATGGCTTGGACCTCGATATTGGGATGTTTGGGATATTTTGAAAACTGCAGGGAGGTTTGGGACAAGTGTGACAAAACGCCGCTTTCAGTACTTCGCTTATTTTGGGTATAAAAAAGTCGTAATTTCAAACTGCGAATACGTGCAGAGAGCCAAAATTTGGCTCCAAAATATAGCTCAGGCCTCGAAATTGGGATATTTGGGATATTTCGAAAACTGTAGGGGAGTTTGTGCAAAATGTGACTCACTTCCGCTTTCAGGACTTGGCATATGTTGGGTATAAAAAGTCGTAATTTCTATCTGCGAATACGTGCATAGAGCCAGAATTTGGCTCGAAAATATGGCTCAGGTCTCGAAATTGGGATGTTTGGGATATTTTGAAAACTGCAGGGAGGTTTGGGACAAATGTGAAGAAACGCCGCTTTCAGTACTTGGCATATGTTGGGTATATAAAGTCGTAATTTCAAACTGCGAATACGTGCAGAGAGCCATAATTTGGCTCCAAAATATTGCTCAGGCCTCGAAATTGATATGTTTTGGTTATTTTGAAAACTGCAGGGGGGATTGGGACAAATGTGACCAAACGCCGCTTTCAGTACTTGGCATATGTTGAGTATAAAATTAGCAATTAAAAACTGCTAATACGTGCAGAGACCCAGAATTTGGCTCCAAATAATGGGTCAGGCCTCAAAATTGGGATATTTGGGATATTTCGAAAACTGCAGGGGAGTTTGTGCAAAATGTGACTCAATGCCGCTTTCAGGACTTGGCATATGTTGGGTATAAAATGTCGTAATTTCAAACTGCGAATACCTGCATAGAACCAGAGTTTGGCTCCAAAATACGGCTCAGGCCTCGAAATTGGGATGTTTGGGATATTTTGAAAACTGCAAGGAGGTTTGGGACAAATGTGACTCACAACCGCTTTCAGTACTTGGCATATATTGGGTATAAAAAATCGTAATTTCAAACTGCGAATACGTGCAGAGAGCCAGAGTTTGGCTCCAAAATATGGCTCAGGCCTCGAAATTGGGATGTTTGGGATATTTCGAAAACTGCAGGGGAGTTTGTGCAAAATTTGACTCACTGCCGCTTTCATGACTTGGCATATGTTGGGTATAAAAAGGTAATTTTATACTGCGAATACGTGCATAGAGCTAGAATTTGGCTCAAAAATATTGGTCTGTCCTCGAAATTGGGATGTTTGGGATATTTTGAAAACTGCAGGCGAGTTTGTGCAAAATATGACTCACTGCTGCTTTCAGTACTTGGCATATGTTGGGTATAAAAAGTCGTAATTTCAAACTGCGAATACGTGCAGAGAGCCAGAATTTGGCTACAAAATATGGCTCAGGCGTCGAAATTGTAATATTTGGGATATTTCGAAAAGTGCAAGGGATTTGTGCAAAATGTGACTCACTGCCGTTTTCAGGAATTGGCATATGTTGGGTATAAAAAGTCGTAATTTCAATCTGCGAATACGTGCATAGAGCCAGAATTTGGCTCAAAAACATTGCTCCGTCCTCGAAATTGGGATTTTTGGGATATTTTAAAAACTCCAGGGGGGTTTGGGACCAATATGAGCAAACGCCGCTTTCAGAACTTGGCATATGTTGGGTATAAAAAGTCGTAATTTCTAACATCGAATACGTGCAGAGAGCTTGAATTTGGCTCCAAAATATGGCTCAGGCCTCGAAAGTGGGATGTTTGGGATATTTTGAAAACTGCAGGGGAGTTTGTGCAAAATATGACTTACTGCAGCTTTCAGTACTTGGCATATGTTGGGTATAAAAAGTCGTAATATCAAACTGCGAATACTTGCAGAGAGCCAGAATTTTCCTCCAAAATATGGTTCAGGCCTCGAAATGGGGATGTTTGGGATATTTTGAAAACTGCAGGGGGGGATTGGGACAAATGTGACCACATGCCGCGTTCAGTACTGGGCATATGTTGGGTATAAAAAAGTCGTAAATTAAAACTGCGAATACGTGCAGAGAGCCAGAATTTGGCTCCAAAATATGGCTCAGGCCTCGAAATTGGGATATTTTGGATATTTCGAAAAGTGCAAGGGAGTTTGTGCGAAATGTAACTCACTGCCGCTTTCAGAACTTGGTATATGTTTGGTATAAAATCTCGTAATTTCAAACCGCGAATACGTGCATAGAGCCAGAATTTGGCTCCAAAATATGGCTCAGGCCTCGATATTGGGATGTTTGGGATATTTTGAAAACTGCAGGGAGGTTTGGGACAAATGTAACCAAACGCTGTATTCAGTTCTTGGCATATGTTGGGTATAAAAAAATCGTAATTTCAAACTGCGAATATCTGCAGAGAGCCAGAATTTGGCTCCAAAATATGGCTCAGGCCTCGAAATTGCGATATTTAGGATATTTTGAAAACTGCAGGGGGGTTTGGGACAATATGACCAAACGCCGCTTTTAGAACTTGGCATATGTTGGGTATAAAAAGTCGTAATTTCAAACTGCGAATACGTGCAGAGAGCTTGAATTTGGATCCAAAATATGGCTCAGGCCTTGAAATTGGGATATTTTGGATATTTCGAAAACTGCAGGGGAGTTTGTGCGAAATGGGACTCACTGCCGCTTTCAAGACTTGCCATATGTTGGGTATAAAATGTCGTAATTTCAAACCGCGAGTACGTGCATAGAGCCAGAGTTTGGCTCCAAAATATGGCTCAGGCCTCGAAATTGGGATGTTTGTGATATTTTGAAAACTGCAGGGAGGGTTTGGGACAAATGTGACCAAACGCTGCTTTCAGTACTTGGCATATGTTGGGTATAAAAAGTCGTAATTTCAAACTGCGAATACGTGCAGAGAGCCAGAATTTGGCTCCAAAATATGGCTTAGGCCTCAAAATTGGGATATTTAAGATATTTCGAAAACTGCAAGGTTTTTTGTGCGAAATGTGACTCACTGCCGCTTTCAGAACTTGGCATATGTTGGGTATAAAATCTCGTAATTTCAAACCGCGAATACGTGCATAGAGCCAGAATTTGGCTCCAAAATATGGCTCAGACCTCGAAATTGGAATGTTTGGGATATTTTGAAAACTGCAGGGGGGGGGGGGGGTTTGGGACGAATGAGACCAAACGCCGCTTTCTGTACTTGGTATATGTTGGGTATAAAAAAGTCGTAATTTCAAACTGCGAATACGTGCAGAGAGCCAGAATTTAGCTCCAAAATATGGCTCAGGCCTCGAAATTGGGATGTTTGTGATATTTTGAAAACTGCAGGGGGGATTGAGACAAATATGACCAAACGCCGCTTTTAGTACTTGGCATATGTTGGGTATAAAAAAGTGGTAATTTCAAACTGCGAATACGTGCAGACAGCCAGAATTTGGCTCCAAATTATGGCTCAGGCCTCAAAATTGGGATATTTATGATATTTCAAAAACTGCAGGGAAGTTTGTGCGAAATGTGACTCACTGCCGCTTTCAGGACTTGGCATATGTTGGGTATAAAATGTCGTAATTTCAAACCGCGAATACATGCATAGAGCCAGAATTTGGCTCAAAAATATTGCCCAGGCCTCGAAATTGGGATGTTTGGGATATTTTGAAAACTGCAGGGGGGGTTTGGGACAAATGTGACCAAACGCCGCTTTCACTACTTGGCATATGTTGGGCATAAAAAAATCGTATTTTCAAACTGCGAATACGTGCAGTATGCCAGAATTTGGCTCGAAAATATTGCTCAGTCCTTGAAATTGGGATATTTGGGATATTTCGAAAACTGTAGGAGAGTTTGTGCGAAATGTGACTTACTGCCGCTTTCAGTACTTGGCATATGTTGGGTATAAAAATCGTAATATTAAACTGCGAATACGTGGAGAGAGACAGAATTTGGCTCCATAATATGGCTCAGGCCTCAATATTGGGATATTTGAGATATTTCGAAAACTGCAGGGGAGTTTGTGCAAAATTTGACTTACTGCCGCTTTCAGGAATTGGCATATGTTGGGTATAAAAAGTCGTAATTTCAATCTGCGAATACGTGCAGAGAGCCAATATTTGGTTCCAAAATATGGCTCAGGCCTCGAAATTGGAATGTTTGGGATATTTTGAAAACTGCAGGGGAGTTTGTGCAAAATGTGACTCACTGCCGCTTTCAGTACTTGGCATATGTTGGGTATAAAAAGTCGTAATATCAAACTGCGAATACGTGCATAGAGCCAGAATTTGGCTCAAAAACATTGCTCCGTCCTCGAAATTGGGATTATTGGGATATTTTAAAAACTCCAGGGGGGTTTGGGACGAATATGAGCAAACGCCGCTTTCAGAACTTGGCATATGTTGGTTATAAAAAGTCGTAATTTCAAACATCAAATACGTGCAGAGAGCTTGAATTTGGCTCCAAAATATGGCTCAGGCCTCGAAAGTGGGATGTTTGGAATATTTTGAAAACTGCAGGGGAGTTTGTGCAAAATGTGACTTACTGCCGCTTTCAGTACTTGGCATATGTTGGGTATAAAAAGTCGTAATATCAAACTGCGAATACTTGCAGAGAGCCAAAATTTGGCTCCAAAATATGGCTCAGGCCTCGAAATTGGGATATTTTGGATATTTCGAAAAGTGCAGGGAGTTTGTGCGAAATGTAACTCACTGCCGCTTTCAGAACTTAGCATATGTTTGGTATAAAATCTCGTAATTTCAAACCGCGAATACGTGCATAGAGCCAGAATTTGGCTCGAAAATATGGCTCAGGCCTCGATATTGGGATGTTTGGGATATTTTGAAAACTGCAGGGGGGGTTTGGGACAAATGTGACCAAATGCCGCTTTCTGTACTTGGTATATGTTGGGTATAAAAAAGTCGTTATTTCAAACTGTGAATATGTGCAGAGAGCCAGAATTTAGCTCGAAAATATGGCTCAGGCTTCGAAATTGGGATGTTTGTGATATTTTGAAAACTGCAGGGGGGATTGGGACAAATGTGAGCACATGCCGCGTTCAGTACTGGGCATATGTTGGGTATAAAAAAGTCGTAATTTCAAACTGCGAATACGTGCAGAGAGCCTGAATTTGGCTCTAAAATATGGCTCAGGCCTTGAAATTGGGATATTTGGATATTTCGAAAAGTGCAGGGGAGTTTGTGCGAAATGGGACTCACTGCTGCTTTCAAGACTTGGCATATGTTGGGTATAAAATGTCGTAATTTCAAACCGCGAATACGTATATAGAACCAGAATTTGGCTCCAAAATATGGTTCAGGCTTCGAAATGGGGATGTTTGTGATATTTTGAAAACTGCAGGGAGGGTTTGGGACAAATGTGACCAAACGCCGTTTTCAGTACTTGGTATATGTTGGGTATAAAAAAGTCGTAGTTTGAAACTGCGAATACGTGCAGAGAGCCTGAATTTGGCTCCAAAATATAGCTCAGGCCTCGAAATTAGGATATTTGGGATATTTCGAAAACTGCAGGGAGGTTTAGGACAAATGTGATCAAACGCCTCTTTCAGTACTTGACATATGTTGGGAATAAAAAGTCGTAATTTCAAACTGCGAATACGTGCAGAGAGCCAGAATTTGGTTCCAAAATATGACTCAGGCCTCAAAATAGGGATATTTGGTATATTTCGAAAACTGCAGTGGAGTTTGTGCGAAATGTGACTCACTGCCGCTTTCAGGACTTGGCATGTGTTGGGTATAAAATCTCGTAATTTCAAACCACGAATACGTGCATAGAGCCAGAATTTGGCTCCAAAATTTGGCTTAGGCCTCGAAATAGGGATGTTTGGGATATTTTGAAAATTACAGGGGGGGGGGGGACAAATGTGACCAAACGCCGCGTTCAGTACTTGGCATATGATGGGTATAAAAAAGTCGTAATTTCAAACTGCGAATACGTGCAGAGAGCCAGCATTTGGCTCCAAAATATGGCTCAGGCCTCAAAATTGAGATATTTGGGATATTTCGAAAACTGCAGGGGAGTTTGTTCAAAATGTGACTCACTGCCGCTTTCAGTACTTAGCATATGTTGGGTATAAACAGTCGTAATTTCAAACTGCGAATACGTGCAGAGAGCCAGAATTTGGCTCCAAAATATGGCTCATGCCTTGAAATTGGGATGTTTGGGATATTTTGAAAACTGCGGGGGAGTTTGCGCAAATTGTGACTCACTGCCAGTTTCAGTACTTGGCATATGTTGGGTATAAAAAGTCGTAATATCAAAATATGAATACGTGCAGAGAGCCAGACGTTGGCTCCAAATTATGACTCAGGCCTCGATATTGGGATGTTTGGGATATTTAGAAAATTGCAGGGAGGATTGGGACAAATGTGACCAAACGCCGCTTTCAGTACTTGGCATATGTTGGGTTTTTATACCCAAGTATTTATAGTTTTTATGCCAAGTCGCAATTTCAAACTGCGAATACGTGCAAAGAGCCAGAATTTGGCTCCAAAACATGGCTAAGGCTTCGAAATTAGGATATTTGGGATATTTTAAAAACTGCAGGTGAGTTTGTGCAAAATGTGACTCACTGCTGCTTTCAGTACTAGGCATATATTGGGTATAAAAACTCGTAATTTCAAACTGCGAATACGTGCAGAGAGCCAGAATTTGGCTCCAAAATATTGCTTAGTCTTCGAAATTAGCATGTTTGGGATATTTTGAAAACTGCAGGGGGGTTTGGGACAAATTTGACCAAACGCCGCTTTCAGAACTTGGCATATGTTGGGTATAAAAAGTCGTAATTTCAAACTGCGAATACGTGCGGAGAGCCATAATTTGACTCCAAAATATGGCTCAGGCCTCGAAATTAGGATGTTTGGGATATTTTGAAAACTTCAGGGAGATTTGGGACACGTGACCAAACGCCGCTTACAGTACTTTGCATATGTTGGGTATAAAAAGTCGTAATTTCAAACTGCGAATACGTGCAGAGAGCCAGAATTTGGCTCCAAAATATGGCACAGGCCTCGAAATTGAGATGTTTGGGATATTTTGAAAACTGCAGGGGGGATTGGGACAAATGTGACCAAAGCCGCTTTCAGTACATGGCAAATGTTGGGTATAAAAAGTCGTAATTTCAAACTGCGAATACGTGCAGAGACCCAGAATTTGGCTCCAAATAATGGCTCAGGCATCGAAATTGGGATATTTGGGATATTTCGAAAACTGCATGGGAGTTTGTGCAAAATGTGACTCACTGCCACTTTCAGGACTTGGCATATGTTGGGTATAAAAAGTCATAATTTCAAACTGCGAATACGTGCATAGAGCGCGAATTTGGCTCTAAAATATTGCTCAGTTCTCGAAATTGGGATGTTTGGGATATTTTGAAAACTGCAGGGGGGGGGGTTTGGGACAAATATGACCAAATGCCGCTTTCAGAACTAGGCATATGTTGGGTATAAAAAGTCGTGTTTTCAAACTGCGAATACGTGCAGAGAGCTTGAATTTGTATCCAAAATATGGCTCAGGCCTCGAAATTGGGATGTTTGGGATATTTTGAAAACAGCAGGGAGGTTTGGGACAAATGTGACTAAACGCCGCTTTCAGTACTTGGCATATGTTGGGTATAAAAAGTAGTATTTTCAAACTGCGAATACGTGAAAAGAGCCAGAATTTGGCTCCAAAATATGGCTCATGCCTCGAAATTGGAATATTTGGGATATTTCGAAAAGTGCAGAGGAGTTTGTTCAAAATGTGACTAACTGCCGCTTTCAGGACTTATCATATGTTTGAAATAAAAAGTCGTAATTTCAATCTGCGAATACGTGCATAGAGCCAGATTTGGCTCCAAAATATGGCTCAGGCCTCGAAATTGGGATGTTTGGGATATTTTGAAAACAGCAGGGGGGTTTAGGACCAATATGACCAAACGCCGCTCTCAGAACTTGGCATATGTTGGGTATAAAAAGTCGTAATTTTAAACTGCGAATATGTGCAGAGAGCTTGAATTTGGCTCCAAAAATTGGCTCAGGCCTCGAAAGTGGGATGTTTGGGATATTTTGAAAACTGCAGGGGAGTTTGTGCAAAATGTGACTCACTGCCGCTTTCAGTACTTGGCATATGTTGGGTATAAAAAGCCGTAATATCAAATTGCGAATACTTGCAGAGAGCCAAAATTTGGCTCCAAAATATTGCTCAGGTCTCGAAATTGGGATATTTGGGATATTTCGAAAACTGCAGGGGAGTTTGTGCAAAATGTGACTCACTGCTGCTTTCAGTACTTGGCATATGTTGGGTATAAAATATCGTAATTTCAAACCGCGAATACGAGCATAGAGCCAGAATTTAGCTCTAAAATATGGCTCAGGCCTCGAAATTGGGATGTTTGGGATATTTTGAAAACTACAGGGGGGGATTGGGACAAATCTGACCAAACGCCGCTTTCAGTACTTGGCATATATTGGGTATAAAAAAGTCGTAATTTCAAACTGCGAATACGAGCAGAGAGCCAGAGTTTGGCTCAAAAATATGGCTCAGGACACGAAATTGGGATGTTTGGAATATTTCGAAAACTGCAGGGGAGTTTGTGCAAAATGTGACTCACTGCCGTTTTCAGTACTTGGCATATGTTGGGTATAAAAATCGTAATATTAAACTGCGAATACGTGGAGAGAGCCAGAATTTGGCTCCAAAATATGGCTCAGGCCTCGAAATTGAGATGTTTGGGATATTTTGAAAACTGCAGGGGGGATTGGGACAAATGTGACCAACGCCACTTTCAGTACTTGGCATATATATGTTGGGTATAAAATGTCGGAATTTCAAACTGCGAATACGTGCAGAGAGCCAGAATTTAACTACAAAATATGGCTCAGGCCTCGAAATTGGGATGTGTGGGATATTTTGAAAACTGCAGGGGGGTTTTGGACAGATGTGACCAAATGCAGTTTTCAGTAATTGGCATATGTTATGTATAAAAAGTCGTAATTTCAAACTGCAAATACGTGCAGAGAGCCAGAATTTGGCTCCAAAATATAGCTCAGGCCTCGAAATTGGAATATTTGGGATATATTGACAACTTCAGGGAGGTTTAGGACCAATGTGACCAAACGCCGCTTTCAGTACTTGGCATATGTTGGGTATAAAAAGTCGTAATTTAAAACGGCGAATACGTGCATAGAGCCAGAATTTGGCTCCAAAATATGGCTCAGGCCTCGAAATTGGGATGTTTGGGATATTTTTAAAACAGCAGGGGGGTTTGGGACCAATATGACCAAACGCCGCTCTCAGAACTTGGCATATGTTGGGTATAAAAAGTCGTAATTTCAAACTGCGAATACGTGCAGAGAGCCAGAGTTTGATTCAAAAATATGGCTCAGGGCACGAAATTGGGATGTTTGGGATATTTCGAAAACTGCAGGGGAGTTTGTGCAAAATGTGACTCACTGCCGTTTTCAGTACTTGGCATATGTTGGGTATAAAAATCGTAATATTAAACTGCGAATACGTGGAGAGAGCCAGAATTTGGCTCCAAAATATGGCTCAGGCCTCGAAATTGAGATGTTTGGGATATTTTGAAAACTGCAGGGGGGATTGGGACAAATGTGACCAACGCCACTTTCAGTACTTGGCATATATATGTTGGGTATAAAATGTCGGAATTTCAAACTGCGAATACGTGCAGAGAGCCAGAATTTAACTACAAAATATGGCTCAGGCCTCGAAATTGGGATGTGTGGGATATTTTGAAAACTGCAGGGGGGTTTTGGACAGATGTGACCAAATGCTGTTTTCAGTAATTGGCATATGTTATGTATAAAAAGTCGTAATTTCAAACTGCAAATACGTGCAGAGAGCCAGAATTTGGCTCCAAAATATAGCTCACGCCTCGAAATTGGAATATTTGGGATATATTGACAACTGCAGGGAGGTTTAGGACCAATGTGACCAAACGCCGCTTTCAGTACTTGGCATATGTTGGGTATAAAAAGTCGTAATTTAAAACGGCGAATACGTGCATAGAGCCAGAATTTGGCTCCAAAATATGGCTCAGGCCTCGAAATTGGGATGTTTGGGATATTTTTAAAACAGCAGGGGGTTTGGGACCAATATGACCAAACGCAGCTCTCAGAACTTGGCATATGTTGGGTATAAAAAGTCGTAATTTCAAACTGCGTATACGTGCAGAGAGCTTGAATTTGGCTCCAAAATAGGGCTCAGGCCTAGAAAGTGGGATGTTTGGGATATTTTGAAAACTGCAGGGGAGTTTGTGCAAAATGTGACTCACTGCCGCTTTCAGTACTTGGCATATGTTGGGTATAAAAAGTCGAAATTTCAAACTGTGAATACGTGCAGAGAGCCAGAATTTGGCTCCAAAATATGGCTCAGGTGTCGAAATTTAGATATTTGGGATATTTCGAAAACTGCAAGGGAGTTTGTGCAAAACGTGACTCACTGCCTCTTTTAGGACTTGGTATATGTTTGAATAAAGTCGTAATTTCAAACTGCGAATACGTGCAGAGAGCCAGAATTTGGCTCCAAAATATAGGTCAGGCGTCGAAATTGGGATGTTTGAGATATTTTGAAAACTGCAGTGAGGTTTTGGGACAAATATGACTAAACGTCGCTTTCAGTACTTGGCATATGTTGGGTATATAAAGTCGTAATTTCAAACTGAGAATACGTGCAGAGAGCCAGAATTTGGCTCCAACATATGGATCAGGCCTCAAAATTTGGATATTTGGGATATTTTGAAAACTGCAGTGCAGTTTGTGTGAAATGTGACTCACTGCCGCTTTCAGGACACGGCATATGTTTGGTATAAAATCTCGTAATTTCAAACCACGAATACGTGCATAGAGCCAGAATTTGGCTCCAAGATATGGCTAAGGCCTCGAAATTGGGATGTTTGGGATATTTTGAAATCTGCAGGGGGGGTTTGGGACAAATGTTACCAAACGCCACTTTCAGTACTTGGCATATGTTGGGTATAAAAAATTCGTAATTTCAAACTGCGAATACGTACAGAGAGCCAGAGTTTGGCTGCAAAATATGGCTCAGGCCTCGAAATTGGGATCTTTGGGATATTTCGAAAACTACAGGGAGTTTTTGCAAAATGTGACTCACTGATGCTTTCAGTACTTGGCATATGTTGGGTATAAAAATCGTAATATCAAATGCGAATACGAGCATAGAGCCAGAATTTGGCTCCAAAATATTGCTCAGTCCTCGAAATTGGTATGTTTGGGATATTTTGAAAACTGCAGGAGGGTTTGGGACAAATATGACCAAACGCCGCTTTAAGAACTTGGCTTATGTTTGGTATAAAAAGTCGTAATTTCAAACTGCGAATACGTGCAGAGAGCTTGAATTTGGCTCCAAAATATGGCTCAGGCCTCGAAAGTGGGATGTTTGGGATATTTTGAAAACTGCAGGGGAGTTTGAGCAAAATGTGACTCACTGCTGCTTTCAGTACTTGGCATATGTTGGGTATAAAAAGTCGTAATTTCAAACTGCCAATACGTGCAGAGAGCCAGAATTTGGCTCCAAAATATGGCTCAGGCGTCGAAATTGGGATATTTGGGATATTTTGAAAACTGCAGGGGAGTTTGTGCTAAATGTGACTCACTGCCGCTTTCAGGACTTGACATATGTTGGGTATAAAAAGTCATAATTTCAAACTTCGAATACGTGCATAGAGCCAGAATTTGGCTCCAAAATATTGCTCAGTACTCGAAATTGGGATGTTTGGGATATTTTGAAAACCTTAGGGGGCTTTGAGACAAATATGACCAAAAGCCGCTTTCAGAACTTGGCATATGTTGGGTATAAAAAGTCGTAATTTCAAACTGCGAATACGTGCTGAGATGTAGAATTTGGCTCCAAAATATGGCTCAGACCACGAAATAAGGATGTTTGGGATATTTTGAAAACTGCAGAGAGGTTTGGGACATATATGACCAAACGCCGCTTTCAGTACTTGGCATATGTTGGGTATATAAAGTCGTAATTTCAAACTGCGAATACGTGCAGA